>NW_015161429.1:444759-458367 GCF_001447785.1 Gekko japonicus
TCCCTGCTGGCTCGTCGGGCTGCTGCACGTAGGCGGTGGGGATTATGTCCTTCTGGCTCCAATCTCTCCAATGATGCCATGCTGCTGCTGACCTCCGACCAGTCGTTGTTCCGGGGGGCCGTCCTTCGCCGCTGCTTCTGCCGCTGTTTCGCCGCCATTGTTGTTACCGGCGCCGCTCTTTTCTCTCTGGAGCCACAGTTCTTCTAGATGTATCTGAAGAAGTGAGTAGTGACTCACAAAAGCTCATGCCTTGCCACAAATTTTGTTAGTCATTAAGGAGCTACTGGACTCTGGCACCTTTCCACTAATAAAGATTGCAAGCCGTGCTGTTAGGTTTCTTTCTTTTCTTTTCATCTGTTAGAAATGGAGAGGGGAGTCTCCAAGTGAAATAATGTGTTGATTTCAGACTTGGGAAAATCCACTCAGTGCTAATGATGATAATAAAGCAGCTAAAAAGTAAAGGGGGGTTAATGTGAAGAAAGGCAGCCAACAAGGTGGGAGGGGAGAGAGGGAGATGGGTTGAATGATGGAATCCAATCCAAATGGTGTTATACCTTATCAGGGTCTTTTTGAGAGAAAATTAAATCCCAGACGTGGCTTTGTAACTCTCCTTATGTGATTGAGGGCACCTGGCAAAAGTGAGTGGCGACACAGTGGGCAGCAGCAGCCTCAGCGAAGGAAGCAGTAGAGAGCCAGTTGCTCGCAGGCTGGATACAAGCTCTGGATGGACCAGTTCCAGCCAGTGGGCCATATGTTTGACACCTCTGCTCTGACTACTACTCACCACTGAGTCTGAGATCAACTTGGCCAAACTGTATATAAATTATGTGAAACTAATCTTCCTTTTCCCTCCACTTTGCTTCTCTAGTATAGCAATCCCTTCCTGAATTGTAAGCCTGACGGCAGGGGCTGTCTCTTTAATTTTGTAAGGTGCTTTGGAAGACTACTGTCAGAAAAGCAGAATATAAATATAAAAAATATGTTTCACTCCAAAAGAAAAAAATATTTTGCATTCTGCTGAATTTTCATTTTCATTTCAGGAAAATTTCCCCAAACTTTCAACATTTTTTGAGTATCTTCAGACTATAGGGGTGTCATTTGAATTGAATCACTGAGTTACAATCTACTTTTTGTGTAAAAAAATGAACTGTGGTGAAAAAATCTGACTTAAATAAAATAAATATGACAAATTTGTCATGTTCATAATTGGGGGGGGTTATCACTAATAGATGGGGCTATGGTGGCTCAAATGGTTAAGACGCTGAACTGCAGACCAGAAGGACGGTAGTTCAGCAGTTTGAGACCCGAGTGCCGCATGACGGAGTGAGCGCCTGTCTATGGTCCCAGCTCCTGCCAGCCTAGCAGTTCGAAAGCAAGAAATTGCAAGTAGGTAAATAGGTACCACTTTGGTGGGAAGGTAACAGTGTTCCCTGCACCTTGCCATTTAGTTGTGCCAGCCACATGATCACAGAAATGTCTTTGGACAGTGCTGGCTTGGAAACGGAGATGAGCACCGCATCCCTAGAGTCAGATTCAACTGGCTTTCGAGCAAGGGAAACCTTTACCTATCACTAATAGATATGACAATCAACCAAACAGCATGGATACTTAGGATACAATCCAAACTCAATGGAGCAAATTTTAAGCCCTTTGGACTCCAGAGAGAGAGAGAGAGAAACATGTACGTTTATCTTTCTGTCTCCTATAGAAATAAATTAACATTAAAATTCCTTAACTTTGGAAGGAGTCTGCCCTTCTTTCCATCTTACAGGGGAAAGTGTTCTTCCAAGGCCATGCTTTTGGAAAGTTCTTGGGGTGTATTGAGTAAGCGAGCTTGCTTGTGTACGGACAGATCCAAAATGAAATCCATAAGGCTGGATCCCTAGAATCTGTACTCCTACTAGCAGTGCTTTCTGTCTGGTACAGAAGACTCTTCCACCTGCAGAAGAATCCTTTGGAAGATTCCTTGTGCTGAAGGAATGCACAGGTGTTAGTGGGAGAGATCGACGGGATCCAACTTAATAATTTCACAATAGCCTACCATATCTTTCAATACACCAGAAAAGAGTCTTATGTTTCCAAAGCCTTTGGATTAGGTTTCTTGATAGTATAAAGACTCTATTTAGTTGCAAACAAAAATTGTTATAGCAATCAATTGTTCAGAAAACATATTAATTACATAATAGGCAACAGATGAGCAATAATTTAAACCATTACTTTTTAGATGATTTCTTTCTTTTCATATCTCTGATTTAAATTGCTCTGATATAAATCAGTCCAAAGTGGGACATACTCTTCCTATCAATATACATAAGGTAACTGATGAGATGGGTGCTCCAATATTTAGCTTGCAATGGGAATGACTAATACAGGAGCCTAAATTGTCTTGCCTAGGCATGAGCATGAACCAGCTCACAAACCAAAATTCATCATGAATTTTGGGTGGTCCGTGGTCCATGAAGTGATGTCCATGGAGGCTCTGCCAATCCATCACGAACTTTCACGGTTTTTTAGCATAGTCTGTGCTGGTCCATGGCAGTTCATGACAGAGACAGATTGGCACCAATTGATTAAACTGCTTACAAAACTCCAAGGCAACAGTGGGGGTGGAATTCTCTAGCCTTGGAAACACCAATAGGAGCCTTCTAAAGTTTAACTGACACTGCTGGCTGCCAATAACAGAGTTCCCATTCTGGTCTATGGGCCAGAATGTCTGGTACAGGCTTTATTTATTTATTTATTTATTATATTTATACCCCACCCATCCCGCGAGCAGGCTCAGGGCGGCTCAGTATATACTGAGGCTATATACTGAGCTCCCTCCCTCCCCTTCCTTTGTTGGCTGGTGAAGTGAGAGAGAGGCACAGAGCTAGCAGAGCTGAGTCATTGCTTTGCTTTCTGTTTGCTTGATCTGCTCTCTGTTGCTGGGGTTTGGGATTAGGGTGCAGCGGACTCTGCTGGGCTCTGACTTCCAGCACTGGGGCTTAGCTATTGTGCCTTCCCTCCCTCCCGCCTCTGCTACTAGTGATCTGCTCTGCTCTCTGCTGGTTTTCAGGAACCAAGAATCTGGTTCTGCTCTTCCTGTGCTCACAGTGAGTGAAAAGTACTGGGTTCGCCCCATCAAGGACTCAGACGACAACATGCGTTTACACATGTTTATTGTACTTAACATCAGACTACTAAAACGGCCCTGCAAGGCCAACTATATACACACCCACCCAGCACACCCCTAGTCCCATTGGAGGGTTTGAATTTCCTGCCAACGTGGCTATTGGTTGGTGCGGGGGGGAAGTAGGATCCTATGTTTCTATTGTTCAGGGGAGCTAAATTCCTGCCTGTGCCATGGACCCCTAGTGGCGGACCACGTACATAACAGTGAGTACAGGGACTTAACTATTGGGTGCTTTATATCCCTCCACCCCCTCCTGTTAGTGATCTCCTCTGCTCTCTGCTATGGGGGTGTGGGCATTTTCTGGAACCAGGGATCTGGGTCTGCTCTTCCTGTGCCCACAGTGGACGCTGACAGTGCCAACCAAAAGGGCAAGGTGGAGGGCTCAGGAAGCACTTACCCACCTCATCAGTGAAATGACTGCTCTGGAGGGCCAACCCTTCTCCCTTGTGGAGAACAAAGCCTTTCACTGCCTGCTGCACCACCTGGCTCCCTGGTATTCTGTCCCCTAGTGGAGGACCATGAGCTGGCAAGTCTTGGCCCTGCTGGTGAACCTCCTGTTTGTACCTGGGTTTTGGCCACAGAGTGTTGGACTGGATGGGCCCCTGGCCTGATCCAGCATGGCTTCTTTTACGCTTTTATGTTCTTATCTGTACAGTGTGTTCCACTAATGGTGAAGAACTGTCCAGAAATTTCACCTAGGGGTGGACTGTGACCAGGGGGGGGGTCTTTGTGTTTGGGCCTGAGGGGGCCTGGGAGCATTCTGGGCCCACTTCTTTCCCTGTAACTTTTTTCCCACCATAGAGAACAATGGAGGGGATAGGGGCAACCTGTTTGGGGGCCCGTAGAATTGGACCCCCTGGTTCAATGTTCTTGAAACATGGCGGGTATCTTGGGGAGAGGCTCCAGCAGCTACCCTGCAATTATGGAGCCTCTCCCTCAAACCCCCTCCCCTCCAGTCCCCAGAATATACCCTATGTTTTCGCCATTGACTTCAATGGCCCATAGGATATAATGGGGCCAAACCCTGAACTTGCTTTTTCTCATTTGGAGTCTGGCCTCTGCACTCCTTGAAGCTTGGGGCTGCGGGAGTTTCTTTGCACGCAGCTTGTGCGACTGGCTGAGTGCCTCTTCTGCTTGCCCACCTCTCACCTCTGCACCTCATCTTCTGCCAGGTATGGAGGAGCCCAGCTCGCCCAGGCTTCTTGCCTCCTGCTGCATTGGCCCTCTGGTGCACTGGTAAGTCCCCAAAGTTTGACTCTTCCTCTACAAGTCTCTGGCGCTGGAGGTATTCGCCTCCTTCCCTCCTGCCTGCTATGGCTGCATAATTGTGAGAGATTTCTTAACATAGTGTTCCTGCCAGGGAAGCTGGGGACCCTGCCCATGAGTCTCCATTTCATCCTCACAACAACCCTGTGGGGTAGGTTAGGTAGAGAAGGGGAGATTTGGCCCGGGGTCACTCAGCCAGCAGAGAGAATACAAACCTGGGTCTCCCCACATCAATCTGCAACTCTGATCACTGTGCAGTGCTGCCTCTACTGATCTGTAATGTTCCAAAGGTGTTGTAATGTAATACTCAGTTTCTCAAACGAGTGTATGCCTGTCTGTTGGTTCACTTAGGAGTCTTGATCCTGGTTGTGTGGTGGGCTAGTTGTGGCAAATGGTAGGGAAGCTCAGTATTTCTGTATACAGTTGTAGGGGATTTATTGCAATGTGGTATGGCCTGATATTATGTTCTTATTCCAATGTGGGGTGTGTGGGGGGGCTTTCTAAGTTTCTAAGCAGTGTGCTAAGAAGGCAACTGTTCCTGGGGTTAGCCCAGCCCAGGGACATTGCTAGGGCGGTTCCCAGGCCTCCCTAAACTTCTGGGGAGCCCATCCCTAAATCCCACATGGGTCCACCTCCATAGATAGTGACCATGACCTGTGATGTCACTAGCTCCTCCCTATGATGTCATTGGGTCCCAGTTCTTTTAATGACTTAGCAATGCCTCTGGCCCAGCCCCAGCCCCCCCCCCCCGGGAAATTGGAAAGTCTACGCCCTTGGCTGGGGTGCCTGCCAAGCTGCCATGGTGTCACTGAGGGGACCCTTGTCGAAACTCTGGGGATGCCCAGTCTGCCTTTCTGATGTCTTTCCATTTATCTGTGGAGTAGAAGTATTTGCTGCAGTGGATGGGTGCACTCCAGACCCAGGTGCAGAGTTGAATAAAAGACCCCCATCGGTGGGTGTGCTCTGCACCTGTCTGTTTCCCATCCTAGGTAGTTGGTTCTTCAGCCAAGTACCCATATTCTTGATACCAGGGGTCATTTCGTAGAAAAAGAGGTGCAGGAGCTGCAGAAGGTGACACTCACTGCTCAGGCTCCACTGGACTGTTTTGGATTGCCAGCTATTGGGGTGTGTGTGACTGTTTTGGGCTGGGGGCAGCTCTCCAACTTACCTGGCTGCTTATTGCTCTGACTGAGGGCTGCTGGGAGCAGGGGGTAGGGCTTGTTGCATGTGCCTGCCCCCTGGGCTCCTGCAGTGAAGTGGGTTAAACACATGAAGAAACCACTGAGACTGATGTAGTGATCAGCATGGTTTACTGGTACACAACAAGACAAAGACAAACGGCCGGCTGGAAAGAACCCGCGAGGTGCTTCCCACTGCTCAGAGGCAGGGCCGGCCCGAGGTTGTCCTGCACTCTAGGCAAGCGCAGGTGCCAACCTCCCGGTGGGAGATTGGCGCACTTTTGCTTTCCACCCTGCTGCCCACCCTAGAAAAGCACAGGGGAAGGGAGAAGCGCGCCAGTCTTGGGCCCTTAGGCAGGCAGGCAGGTAGGGGGCCGCGAAAAATGGGGTGACGCCGGGGATTCCTTTGAGGAGAGAGTCCATTAGTTGTTGGAACAGCCCCGGTGCCATGCTCACCCCGAATTGCAGTCTCTTGACACGGAATGCCCCCGGTGTGTCACAGTGGTTTGCGCCTCAGCAGTCGCCTCGTCTACCGGCAACTGCTGATAAGCTTGGGTGAGATCCAGTTTACCAAAGATCTTTCCCCTCCCAAGGTGGCCAGTACGTGGCTAACCACAGGTACCGGATATGCGTGGTCCTGTAGCGCCTTATTCAGCGTACATTTATAGTCCATGCAGACGCGGACCGCCCCATTCAGCTTTTCTACCACGACAATTGGGGTCTCCCACGTCACGTAGGAGACCGGTTCCAGGACACCTTGAACTACTAGGCGATCCAGTTCCGCGTCGATTTTAGGCTTGACCGACAACGGAACCGTCCTGGCGCACATTCGGATACGGGCCACCTTGGGGTCTAGACGCAGGGACACCGGTGGCCCCGTATATCGGCCCAGAGAGTCATCAAAAACAGCAGGAAACTCCCGGCATATCCCTTTGAAATCCTGGGTTGTACAAAGCTGGACTCCCTCAACTAAAATCCCCAGGGGCTCAAACCAGGCATGAACCAGCAAGCTGACCAGGTCACCCTCCATCACAATGAAGTCCAGGCGGCTGTTGAACTTCGCGTATTGTACTCGAAAAGTCCCGACCCCTTTAATCGGTACCCGGTTTCGCTGAAAGTCCATGAGTGTCACCGGGAATGGGTGCAATCGGGGTCCCCCCTTTGGGCATAAGCGTTTAAGCGTGGCCTCGGAAATGATTGAGGCCACGGAGCCAGAGTCTATCTCCATAGGGCATGGGGACCCTTCAATTGTTACTGTGGCAATTGTTACTAGAATTTTAGGGGTGGGTGATTTGCCGGGGAGTTGCAGTACCTTTTCCGCTGTCTGTATGAGGTGGTAGAGGTCCTCAGCTGCTGCATCATCCTCAAAGTGGGCTTCCGCTCTGTGACGCAGTGGCTGGCTCCGGCTGGTAGCTTTGAAGTGACGGGCCCGGGCGATGTGCCCAGTGTGCCCGCAGGTCCGGCAAACGACGCCTTGAAACCTGCACGCCTTTCTGTCGTGCTGGTCACCGCAACTGGCACACACTGGAGCTGCTGCGCCGGGATGCTGGTGGGCGGAGCTCGTGTTCGTGGCTGGGGTGCGGTGCGGTGCTTGGGTGCGGTGGACCTCTGCGCTGTCGAAATCTACCGGCGAGGTGATGGCTACCTGGTGTGTGGTGGAGACCGCTGGGTGGGACCTCTCCCACGTGGTGGCGGTGGTCGACACCCTCCATTATGCGTTGCCGCAGCTTCTCCTCCCGCAGACCGGTGACGAAATGGTCTTGCAGGGCCAGGTCCAAGTGTCCCTCGAATTTGCATTCGGAAGCCAGGCGGCGGAGCTCAGCAAGGAACTCCGCGGCAGTTTCGCGGCCTTGCTGACTCCGCTGGTGGAACACCACATGGCACGTCATCTCTGAAGGCTTAGGCGTGTAGTGGTTCTGGATGGCCGCTACGATTTCATTGAAGGTGCAGTCTTCGAGCTTTTTAGGGGAGAGCTCTACGATGGTGGGCCCGCACAATCCGAGTAGGAGGCCCTTCTTCCTGGCCTCATCCGTCACCTGGTAGAAAATCAGGACTTGCTTCAGGCCGGTGATCCAGGCTCCCCATTGCTGTGGACGTGTTGTATCGAAGGGCGGTACCAGCCCTGATCCCGGAGCAAGGACCATTGTGCTGGTCGGTTGCAGCTGCGGCTGGGAAGCGGCTTGCTTGTTGCTCATCGTTCGGAGGAGTGTAGGTAGCGGTGCGTTGTCTTCCCTCGCCGAGTCCCAACAGCCCGGCTGGCTTGCTCAGCGGGATCCCATCCTCATCGCCATTGAGATGTAGTGGGTTAAGCACATGAAGAAACCACTGAGACTAATGTAGTGATCAGCATGGTTTACTGGTACAGAACAAGACAAAGACAAACGGCCGGCTGGCCAACTATACACACACCTGGGGACACACCCCTAGGTCCCGTTGGTGGGTTTAAATCTTCCGCCACGGTCCCACTGGTCCTCCAGTGGAGAGACCAGGAGCCTAGTCTCCATTGTTCCTCCAGAGTCAAGCTCCGGAGTGTTTGCTGGCCCTTGGTGGCGGTCAGCGGACACAACATGCAGGAAATGACCCCTGCTTGATACCCTCCCTGATGCCATGGGGGTACTTTGGGGAGCCCCCATCAAAGTCCATCACTTTTTCGGATACTGGCTGCATGTGTCAGCCATGGGGGGGCTGTGCAGAGGTGCAGAGTCAAATAAAACACCTCTATTGGTAGGTGTGCTCTGCACCTGTCTGTTTCTGCCCTAGCTAGTGGGTGCCTCAGCTGAGTACCCACATCCATTACACCCTCTCTGCTGCCATGGGTGTACTTTGGGAAGCCCCCGTCAAAAATCTGAGGGTTCCTCGCCTGCCTTTCCATCTGTCTTTCATATACTGGCTGCATTTTTCAACCCTAGGTGGGGGTGGTCATGCTTTGGGGTTTCAAGCCACCACATCTACTTCCGTCTCAGGGCTTTGACTCACCACACCTACTGCTGTCTCAGGGCTTTGACCCACCATGTCTATTTCCTTGTCAGGACTTTGACCCACCATGTTTGCTTTGAGCCATCTTGTCTACTTCCATCTCAGGGCTTTCAACCCACCATATCTACTTCCTCCTCAGGGCTTCCAGCCACCATGTCAACATATGACACTTCACACTGGTTTGTGTTTAGGTGTCAGGGGTGGACTCAGGGCTTGGAGCCACCACATCTACATATATCTCAGGACTTGGCTCCACCACATCTACATATGTCATTGCAGCTGGTTCACCTTTGGGTGTAAGGTGGACTCTGGGCTGTGAAAGCAGCTGTGCCTCCCACCTGCACCTCTCACCTGCTCCAACCATGGGGCCCTATTCCCTGGCCACCCTGTGGAAACATTTTCACACCCTGTCTGTCTTTCCTTCCAAATGCAGTCACTCACTCGCATGGCCAACCCTTCTCAGGGCTTGGAGCCACCACATCTACATATGTCACAGTGCTTTCGAGCCACCACATCTACATACATCTCAAACCTTGGAACTACCATTTCTGCATATGTCATTGCACGCTGGTTTGGGTTTGGGTCTCAGGTGGTCTCAGGGCACATTGCCCTTTTTCTACTGGTTTGTCAAAAATACCTCCCACCTTCCGTTTCTACTAGAAAGATTCTCAGGGACTTTGATTCTGTTTCCGTTCTGCTGGGCTTCTGCCCTTGATAAGCAGGGTCAGCCCTGGTTAATACTTGGATGGGAAACTACCAAGGAAGTTCAGGGTCGCTCTGAAGAGGCAGGCAATGGCAAACATCTTTTGCCTTGAAAGCCCAGTAGGGTTACCATAAATTGGCTATGATGAAATGGGGAAAAATTGGTTATCATCTGCAAACTTGACAACTTCACTGTTCACCCCCAGTTCCAAGTTTCCCCCAAGATTTTGGGGAGGTTCATTGCCAAAGGGCTACTCCTGAGTTTTCCTCTCCAGTAGGTACTCACATCCCCTTTCATTGCAAGGCAGGCCATCCTTCCTAAACAGCCATCCTTCTCCTCAAATAGCAAAGGTAACCAATGGATGTTCCACCTTAATCCTTCGTGCTTTGGATGTAATTGCACTTTTACATCAGAACATGCAGGACAATTCATCTTGCAAAAGTTAAAAGTGTTTGAACAGCCCCAAACAACTCCTTTTTCAGAGAGTAATCTTTGCTTCTCCCTCCCCATCTGGAAGAGCTTGATGCCTTTTAAAAAAATAGCAGGTACTTTTTCAGTGAATTTACAGCAAAAAGAACTTTTAAACAGGTCACAAGCATGCACTGAGCAAGGACGCTAAATGACCATGACTGTCTCTCAGTTCTACAGCAACAGACTCAAAAACATGGATCTTAGGCTGCAAAAGAGGAAGCTTAATAATGCCACCAAAGCAAATACAGGTTTTCTTCTTTTTTTAAAGGCTTTGCAGATTCTTTTAAATCTATCCCCTCACTTGATTGCACATCCAGGAATCTGCTCTTCCAGCTAATTTGCGGCTTTTCATTTCATGTGGAAAAATTTACGATTACATTTTTTTAAAAAAACCAACCCTATGCCTAAAAAATGCAAAGCGCGTATTTCATTTTACATCACGCCCCAGAGAGAGGGCTGCAAGTGCTCTGCCGAGAATAGCAGCTTCCGTAGCTTCGTTTCCAAATGACATCCAACTGTTAATGGGAGAAGGGAGGATATTTGAAGCTCCTCGTCCTGCAGAGATAAAAAGGAGGCAGCATAATCCTGCTATGTCTTGATAACATTAATTAGCAGCAGAGCTAAGGGATGGGATTTTTTTAAAAAAACTTTATTGGATTTAACACTGTATTGCAAAAAAAACAACAACCCAACTTCTAAATTTCATCCTGACTGTAGGTTTTTTACAAATCAAATTTTGGTTTAAAGAAAGGAGTGGTTATTTTAGGCCTATCCAACTTTCTGTGCAGCTTCACAGAAACAAAGGCTGTATACTGAGTCTTCTGAAGAGACTCATCTAGGTGCTGAGAAGTTATTGCTTTTCAGTAACTTTACATTCTGCGGTTATTGTGGTATGAAAGAAACATATGAAACATTTCCTACATTAGCCGTGCTCCCAAGAGAAATGCCAATACTCACATCCCATAGATCTCAAGAAAGAATGGTCAACTTTTTTTTAAACAGTCATATTTGTGGGACTTGAGACAGAAAAGTAAATCAGTGATGTGTGTCAAACTTCCCTCGAGACCTTTCAGTTCTTTGGAGACAAACATATGCCATTGTGGCTGTCCAGACGGCCTCACAGAGCCCAAACGGCTGCAGAACGCCTCCGACAGCCCAGCCAGGTGAGCCAGAAGTGACATCCTGCTGCCGTCAGGAGAGTGGGGACCATTGTACCAGCTGGTACCCTTAAAAATGGGTGGCCAGAGAGAGTCTGGGGTGGTCACTGGATCAGAGGTGAGAGAAAGGGCTGAAGACACAGACAGCCCCCGTAAAGCCTGAGGAGCCAGGCAAGGTGCCATGAAAGCAAAGGGCTACAGAGGCAAGCCAGATGCCTGGGTGAGGCCAACGGCTACAGCAGGAAACTGGGAGGAGTGAGAGACACAAGCAGTGTTGGCCCTGGGGCTGGATAGGCCTGAAAGATGAGGGAGAATGGAGGAAGAGAGGGGACCCTGGAGCAAAGGACAGGCCCTAGTCTTAAAAGGACGGTGGCCAGAAGAGAAGCGGAAGGAAAGTGTTTTTTAGGATTGTACTGTAAAAAGCACCAGGCTTGCTACCTGTTTTTTAGTTGTTTGTTTCAGAGATATTTATGTAAAAGAACATATGCGCCACACCTGGAAAAGGCAACCTAAAGTCCATACATCACAAGGGCAGTATATCCTACTGACTTCCTTTTAATGTTCTGACACATGTAAGACATCATTTTCTTCCTTTGGAGTTTTTCAGGAGGCAACTCTAAAAAGCACCCCACTCCCCATATTTGCATCATGTATGGATGGTGCTGATAGGAAATGGAATGTGGAAGAGAATCAAATGTACATTCTAACCAATATATGTTTTATATCCACACATTACAGGATGGAACAAAGTTTGAGTCCAGTAAACAAAGTTTAATTCTGGGTACAAGCTTTCATCTGCGTGCACAGTTCTTTAGATACATTTAAACAAGACTTTTTCAACCATTACATATAGATAGAGGGTGGGGGAGTTACTTGCCAGGAAGGGCTAATTAGGGTCAAGATGCATAAGTACCTGAGCAATAAGTATAGCTAAGATTGGATTAAAGCAGTTGGTAAGACCTGTGAATAGCAACAAATAAGTATACAGATAATAAAAGAGTTAGCAAACAGATGTGAGAACTAAGTCTGAGCCCAGTGTGACCTTTAAGACCAACAAAGTTTAATTCTTACACATGTAAAAATAATGTTAGGAATCTCATTATTTTCCTATCGTCCCGAGTCTGACGAAGTCATGAGCGGGACAGAGGGAAAAATACCTATAACAGAGGGGGACACGGTATCGGTCCCAACAACCTCCACGCAGTTGATCACCACCGGCATGACTACAGTGCCTACGTCGGGCGCGGTGGGGGAGACGAGATGAGTGCCCTGGGATGCTAAAATGTTCTACAGGTTTCTCAAATTTGTGATTCTTGATGTCAGATTTGTGTCCATTTATTCGTTGGCATAGGGTTTGACCTGTTTGCCCTGTGTAGAGAACTGAAGGGTACTGTTGGTGTTTGATGGCATAGACAGTGTTAGAAGATGAGCAAGGGAATGTGCCTGAGATGGTGTAGTTGATTTTTTAGGTCCAGTGATTGTGTTGTCTGAGTGTACGTGGCAGCAAAGTTGGCATCTGGATTTATTGCGAGCTCTGGTACCAGTGTCCATGTTCAAATTAGATATTATTGTGGGTGAGAAGTCATTTAAGAGTGGAGGGCTGTCTGTGGTCAAGTAAGAGTTTGTCCCCCAGTACTTGTGAAAGAGAGCTGTCATTATCTAGTAGAGGTTGTATTCGCTGGTGATGTATTGTGTTCTGTGTTACTGGTATGCCTGTACAGTTCATCCCCCCCCCCCCTGCTGCTAGCCTGTATTTTACTTTGCTGTAATGCTAAGCCAAACATCTGGAGGACGTGGTGTAGGAGGTGAGCTTGAATGCTAGCTTGTTGCCTTTAGAGCCTGGGAACTGCACCTGTGTTATGTCTGGAGATAGTAGTGTTCCCAGGGATTGAGCGCGCAACCGTTTCCTTTTACCCGCCAGCGGGAAAGTGATCCATTGGTTCGGTACCTGGTTCAAATCCCTTTATTATACTTGCCCTGGCTGTTTGTACCCATTCCTAACAAAGGACTTGTTTGAGTATCTTTCCAAAGCTTTGAAATAAATTTTGCTTTTCTGAAACGTGGATTTATTCTCGATGCTTGGGGATCCAACAAGTGGGTTTCCGCATGGAGAAACGACAGACGACAACGTAGTGCATAGCACGCTTTATTGGTACACAACAAAAGGGAGGAAACAACGGCCCGGGGGCCAACTATATACATCCCTGGGGACACACCCCTGGTCACCATTGGTGGGTTTGACTCTCCCGCCATGGTTCCCATTGGCTTCCCAGTGGAGGGACTAGGAAGCTAGTCCCTATTGTTATCCCAGAGTCAAGCTCTGGCAATTCTGGCTGACCGCTGGCCCCCTGGTGGCGGTCTGCATACACAACATGATGCATTGCTGTTTTGAACTGTAAAGGTAAAGGTAAAGGTTCCCTTGCTCAAAAGCAAGTCGAGTCCGACTCTAGGGTTGCGGTGCTCATCTCCGTTTCAAAGCCGAAGAGCCAGCACTGTCTGAAGACATTTCCGTGGTCATGTGGCCGGCATGAACATTGCTGTTTTGAACTGTAAAGGTAAAGGTAAAGGTTCCCTTGCTCAAAAGCAAGTCGAGTCCGACTCTAGGGTTGCGGTGCTCATCTCCGTTTCAAAGCCGAAGAGCCAGCACTGTCTGAAGACATTTCCGTGGTCATGTGGCCGGCATGA
>NW_015161429.1:462318-471822 GCF_001447785.1 Gekko japonicus
CCTATTGTTATCCCAGAGTCAAGCTCTGGCAATTCTGGCTGACCGCTGCCCCCCCGGTGGCGGTCTGCATACACAACATGATGCATTGCTGTTTTGAACTGTAAAGGTAAAGGTAAAGGTTCCCTTGCTCAAAAGCAAGTCGAGTCCGACTCTAGGGTTGCGGTGCTCATCTCCGTTTCAAAGCCGAAGAGCCAGCACTGTCTGAAGACATTTCCGTGGTCATGTGGCCGGCATGACTAAACACCAAGGCACACGGAACGCTGTCACCTTCCCACCGAAGCAGTACCTATTTATCTACTTGCAATTTCTTGCTTTCGAACGGCTAGGTTGGCAGGAACTGGGAGACGGGAGCTCACTCCGTCATGCGGCGCACTCGGGTCTCGAACTGCTGAACACAGCCTGCAGTTCAGCCTGCAGTTCAGCGTGTTAACCACTTGAGCCACCGCAGCTCCTTGAACTCTGTGTGACCACTAATGGTGTTCTGTTGTTGTCTCTTTTGAGCCTATCTTGCAACACGTTTTCTCTGGGTACCATTCAGGCTTTGTTGATCTGTTTCTGGATGTCATTAGGTGGATATTTTAGTTCCAAAAAGGTTTGTTGTAGATTCCACGTTACAGAACAGTTACTTTAAGCTTTATTCATGAAAAGACCCATCAACTGGATAAAATATATTGTAATCAATGTGAGCGGTACAAACGAAACTGAATATAAAGCACCTGTGGTAATTTTTCCCCCCTCAAAGGCATTTGACGTGATTATTTCTCATCGGCATTATTTAAAAATCCAAATCCCTATCTTTTTTTTTTTAAGAGTGTAATTTTAAATATGAGCAGGAGTCTTAAATGAGGCAAATATTCCATAAATCAGCTGGACATGTCAATAGCTACTCCAGTTACAACCCTGAACCACCTTTACCTCAGCATTTGCTGATCCTGACTTCTATTAACATTATTGCTTTCTGCTCTTAGCCCAGTGGCTCAGACAGACAATCTTATTTTCTAGTATCTGACAAATTGCAGCAGCCATTCTTTTAAATTGATGCAAGGTCCTTCAAAACACATGTTGCTAAGTTCAACCCATTCAAAGTATTGGGGCTCGATCCCTCCTTTTTAGTTCATTATTTGAAATTAAAGCCCAGGTGTTTGGAGAAACTCTCTGCCTCTAGTTTGTATGCCTGAATTCCAAGGCGTTGTGTAGTAATTCTTTTTAAACACCACAGATAGAGGGAGTTTTATTGGTGTCTGCGCAAAGATGACAAATTTGTATATCTGTAACATGAATGTCCTATTGTTAACCAGAGTGCCAGTTGCAATACGGTAACAACACCATTTTGCACAGGTGGGAATGAGGTGTGTGTGTGTATACATACAAATGTGTGTGTGTGTATGTATGAATCTTTTTTGCAAGTTGCTACAAAATATCATTTTTAACAAGCTTCAGTCTGTAAGATAAATCCTCTTGAACTGCTTGGAAAAGAGGAAAAGAAATGGGACATTTACTGGTGTTACCTTCAGGAAAATTTCACAGATGTTGGTGTTGCTTTAGTTCCATAACACTGTATCACAAAAGGATTTTGTTGTTGTTTCTACAAAGCAAAATATCAAAGGAGATTTTACAATGACATCTCCCAAAAAAAGTGTATAGCAGTAGTAGCTGGTTTTACACTAATCTCATTGTTCTGCACTTTGAAATTCTGTAGGCTAAGCTGACATGCACTCAGAACATGCAATAAAGTGTTGGGTTGGTTTTGTTTGATTGTTTAGTATGTTATCACCAATGTTCCCTCTAAGCTATGGAGTCTTGTGAGCAAAAATTCTACTTTGGGAGCTACTGGCATTAAAGTCGTGAGTGAGTGATTTGGCCACTGCATAAATTAATTTGCTCTGGAGCCATCCTTCCTGAGCGAAGACAAAAATGTGTGAGCCAGAAGCTAAAAAACTGTGAGCTAGCTCACACTAACTCAGCTTAGAGGGAACACTGGTTATCACACATCAAAGCTATGTCTTAATGAACAAACCATGTAGACTGTGGAACTGCTAAAAGGACTAGAATGTAGATAAATCTTTTTCTTCGGCTTAAAACTTAACTGTAACTCTTCCAAAAGCAATGGTGAGGATTGGTATGGGGGTAATCTGGTCTTAAGTTGGTATAAAATACTGTAAATGGAGAGGGATAACATAGCTTTTAAGTTTGTTTGTACAGACTCTTTTTATTGTATACTAAATATGTACTTTCTGCTACAGTAACAACACCATTTTGCACAGGTGGGAATGAGGGTTGTATGCATTTAAATACATCCTAGACTGAAACAATGCAGGAGTGTTTTCCAAAACATACTGAAATATGTGAAATTGTAAGCATATGGCAAAATTCTAGATGGTTAACTATAATCTCAGTGAATTTCAAATTTCACCAGCCACACACAGTTCTACAGACAAAAATACAATGAATTAAACCATCTGAGCACAATATGCATGGGTGTTTTCCTTCGCTTTCAATGTACATGTCCATCAGATTTTCTTTGTCATTCTTTACTGATGTTCCTTCCTTAAGCTCTCAGTTTCTTTCCTGGTCACTGTTTCCGTGGGTTTTCTGAGAGTACTTTTGTGTCGATTTTTCCCTTGTTTCACTTCCAAGCCAAAGATAATTCAAAGGTATACAGATTCCCTCAGATTTCCCCCCTCCCCTTTTGCTGACCCTCAAAAGTCACCCCACCCACATCAAGGTCATTCCACCCACTCTGCACCTTTCACTATCTTTTCCCCCTTCATTGGTTACAAGCTCCATTTTCCCCTCATTTTAAAATGTTCAATTTTTCTTATAAGTGGCATGAGTCTAGTGATATGAGACATGCCACTTGTCAAGACATCACAGTGCCCCAGCAATGTCAACTGGCCAAGTTATTATAAAATATGTAACCAATTGGAAAAATATTCTTTTGTTAGCATAAATTTAGCACTGGAATAAAATGAACTTGGGTTATGGACTAGTAACTCACTCCATTGGTTAAAAACAGAATTTAGATTTTTTTTTACAATAGACAAACATAAAAACATACAAGTAGGGGGAAAGATTGTACAATAGGACAAAGACAAAACAACAAACCTATCTAAACTAATCTCTAGACACTGATCCTAAGAGGCTTACAGCGCCAAAGCAGATGTCTTGAGTAGCAGTCTTCCCAGCAGCAATGACACAAGAGAGTGGAAGTTCTGAAGAGTGTGAATGTCCTTCATTCATGTGCTCTTCATCAGTCTACATCCACCAACATGTCTTCCAGATGTGACACATCCTTCTCTGTGTGTGTTCTGTCTTCCTCACCCTTGCCCTATATGCTAGCCCAGCTGTCACTTGCTAATTAAGTGACCAATCAGGATGATCACTTACTTAACCTTGCTGATTTAAGATGAGATCTAGATCACTAGCTGTCAAACTGACATTTGAACTGTAGATGACCAACTGTCAACCAATTACCTTGACAGTTCCCAGCTGCTAGCTGTCACATTGGAAGGCAACTACATACAAGTGCTTGGTAGATAAAGCTCTCCAATGACTTGGGTAACAATCCTGAAAGTACTTATGCATGGGGTTTTACTTTTTACAGGATGACAATTCAAAATAAATGCAAACATTTACACCACTGGGGAATCACTTTCGTGACACCGCTAAATAAAAAAAATAAAATAATGGGGAGAAGTTTAAAAGGAGCTGTGGAAGGTTTAGTTCCCTGCTGGTATTGACTTGAAAGGGAGATCAGAGAGGAGGCAAATAGCAACATCCCTAGTGCAAAAAAAAAAGGCTTCAGCACTGCATGAAAACAAATTAAGGGGGGGGAATCATAGGCTTACCAAGTGGTGGCGGGGGATCCGCATGTCTTCACAGGATCCCTGCCGCGGGGACGGCAACATGCGTTGCACCCGCAGTCGCCAGGATGTGACACTACGCGTCGCTCTGGCAACGGGACTCCAAACAGTCCCATTGCCAGAGCAACGCGTTGCGTCATATCCTGGCGGCGGCGGGTGCAACACGTATCGCCATCCCCGCGGCAGGGATCCTGTGAAGACATGCGGATCCCCTGCCGCCACTTGGTAAGCCTAGGAAATCATCAGCAGGGAATGAAATTGACATAAGATGTAAAGCTTTGAAAACATTTTTCCCTTTAATGCTTTAGTGAACAAAGTTGGGGAGGAGCCATTTTGGCAGTCTCTGGAAGCCTAACACATGGTTGAGCCACATGGAACTTCTGCAAACTGCCAAACTTAAAAATTGCTTGGGATTAATCCATTTGGAGGAAGAGTGCAATCCACACAGAACAGGCTTTTAAATAACTGCCAGTCTGCAGGATCAAATTAGAGAATCACAAAGAGAAAACCAGACAAATTTGCAAGGAAGGGCAGGAATTAGTGTTACTATGCAGCTGTGTTAGAGCATCAGCTAAAATACCCCCCTTTTTTCAATTTAGTGGCACAAGACTAAAAAAGCTGTCCACATCTTCTGCCAGAGGACTCCTCCCAACACAAATTCCAGCCCTGTGAAAAGCATGGTGGAGTTACAGCCGACTTTGCACAGGCACACACACACATTTCCAATGATCACAGCTTGCATTGCCAGTGTCAGTGGGTTCTACCATGCATTCTGTACACTAAACATGTTCCCCCATATCATGAGATTGTGTGACTCTTTCTCATTTTTCACAGTGGCCAAATAACACAGCACAGAATCCCTTAGTCCTTGGCAATATCGAAAACAGGGCTTCACAGCTGCTTGTCAGTTTCAGAAACAGTTCGGTCAGTTTCAACAGTGGGTTACCCCCTTTGCCTGTGTTCCTTTCTGTTCTCTTTTGTTCAATGAACCCTAAAATGCATGTGCAAAACCTGAACCATGAGGATTTAAATGGAAGATGCTTGCTGGACACTACTGCACAGCTGCAAAAGGGCAATTGCATAAATTTTTAAAAAACTTTGGACTCCATCCACAAACGTCACAATTGACATTCCACCCCAATTTAGATAGCTGTGTGTTTTTTAAATTTTAGTTGCAGAATAAATACACCAGAGGAAAAAGAATGGTGCATAAGGTGGGCATCGAATCCAAAGTCAAGATCAAAGGCTTAGTGCTCTGAGAATCTGCAGTGAGATGTGCGTGTGTAATGGGCCTATATCTCAAATTTGATTTGTGGATTTCAAAAGTGTTGGCTTGGATTTCCACCCATGGAGTACACCTTTCTTGCCTCCCCCCTCCTATTGCATCCCAAAATGTCCCCTAATACTGGTTATAAAAGGGTATTTTAGGCTCCAGCATAGAGTTGCCAACCTCCAGGTGGTTCCTGTATGTGACTGTCTTTAAAACATCTTCTTTATTTTATTTTTGGCTATTAGGACTTTTAAAATACATTACTCAGCTTCAATTCTTTACACCCGGCACACTTAAGACACAATATTCCCTTTTCACAACTGCTAAGAATAAAGAGTAATTCTACTAGGGAAAACTATTATTTGCAGGACTCTGAACAACTCCTCTGTGCCTTTAGGGATAGGGGCTATCATTCAAATGTGTTACTTAGAGCTAAGGGAAGAGCTGAACTACATGAAAGAAAATCCTTGTTTGAGAAACCAATTGTTTCCCCCCATCATCAGGTGTTACATAGAGGACTACACTCCTCTATCCTTCTCTATCAAAAGGATAATCACCAAATACTGGCCACTTCTTGGAGATATTGAAGGGTGCCAACTTCCACCCAGGGTAGGTTATAGGAGGACTAAATCTCTTAAGGACATCATAGTTGGATCAGATATAAGGGAGGACTCACAGGTTAGGACTCAGTCCAAGGGACACAGATGCTGTTTAAAATGTAAAGCCTGCAAGGTAATGTGGGAAAGTGACAATTTCACCTTAAATGGAATAACTGTTTATAGTAATGTAAATTCTACCTGTGAAAGTGCCTTTGTTGTGTATTTCATCCAGTGTGATTGTTTAAAGTTATACATTGGAAGTACCACCAGACCATTGAAATTAAGAATTATGGAACACATTACAAGAAATAAACAACAAACAAGGGAAGCACCACTCACAGAGCATTTTGCCTCTCAAAACCGCAAAGACGACCAGTTTAGATGTGGTGTGCTCTTTGTTGCAGACTCAAAATGTCCATTGGCTTTGAAGGAATTACTTCACCAGGAACACAGGTAGATCTTTAAATTAAACTCCTTGATCCCGAATGGTTTGAACACTGATTTTGATTTGAGTTGTTTCTTGTAAGATTTTGTTGGTTGTATACAAGTAGGTTTTTTCAGGTCAGTTTTCCTTCCTTTGGTCACCCACCAGTTTCATTAGAAATTTTATTCTTAGAAATGAAAAAATATAAAATAGGATATTATGTACTGATGTAAATTGTGTCAGAATATTGTGACTCCAGGTTGTCAGTGCATACTTAATGGTGAATGCGGTGGGTTAACCACCACTATTATTGTAGAAGCCTAATTGGCAGAAAGAGAACCTGTCAGTGGAGTGAATGGAGAACTAGTTGAAAGAGAATTGTTGAAACTTTATTTCAGTGAGTATGTATGTGCTGACATCTGGGGATGTAGTAAATATGTTGTAATTTAGTGGATGTGACATAAAAGTATATTTTCAGTTTCACAGCTAAAGAGTACCAGCTATCTGAAGAAGCAAAACGTGAACATGGCTGTAAAGCCAGCCGTGTATAGCTGCTGCTCATACAAGACGTAGAACCTTTACTTTCCTGAAGTTTGTCCTTATACAAAGGATTTGTGGACTTTACTTGAGTTTTCCCTTTGTATCAAGTACTTTTTGATCCTAGCTCGTAAAGAATATATAAGGGTTTATTGAACTTTAACAAAGATTACAGGGGTCTTTTTGTAGAAAAAGAGCTGCTGGAGCTCATTTGCATAACTCATTAGCATATGCCACACACCCTGACATCACCGGAAGTGTGTCATAAGGCCACACCCCCTGACATCACCGGAACCTCTTGATGACTGTTTTTTGTTTCTTGTCCTTGGCCCTTTCGGTCTATTGGTTATGATCCAGTTCCCCATCTTCCTGTCACATGACTCTGATATCACATCCTGGGATGCTCCTTTGTGAGCGACTGGCATTAAAGCTATGAGTGAGCAATTTGGCTACTGCATAAATTAGTTTGCTCTGGAGGCATCTTTCCTGAATTAAGACAAAAATGTATGAGCTGGAGGCTAAAAAACTATTAGCTACCTTGCACTTAAAGGAAACACTGGACAAAACCCAGGTGCCCTCAGGAGGTCCACCAGCAGGGGCAGAATTACAGGAGCCCTCCCACTCTTGCCCCCCAAGCACCAAGAATACAGAGCATCCCTTGCCCCAGACATAAGAACATAAGAGAAGCCAATGCTGGATCAGGTCAATGGCCCCTCCAGCCCTGGGAAGCATGTCGAGGGGTGGCCAGGCTTCCTGGGGTGCCGCAGTTCCCCACGGCCCCAGAAAGCACTGGGCCAGGTGGCTGTGCTTCCCGGGGCACCACGGTTCCCGGGGCGCCAGGAAGTACAGTATGGGGGGCAGACCTGAGCAGAGCCCAGGGAAGCAGTGGAGGAGGTAGGCAGACAACTTAACTCCTTCTTGGCGTCCTCGTGGCACTGACTGAGGCCTGCTGGGAGCAGCAGGCGGGACTTGGTCATGTGACCGCCCCGCCCCCTGGGCTGGTCACTCCCGGAGCTGTGCTCCGGAGAGCTCCGGCCCCATCCAACCCCTGGTTTTGCACAATAGAATCTTTCTGCTTTTGTTCATAATTCATTCACGGAGTGTCTTTATATTGATACAACCTCTAGGTGGTGGCTAGAGACCTCCTGCTATTACAACTGATCTCCAGGTAACAGAGATCAGTTCTCCTGTGGAAAATGACCTCTTTGGAAGGTAGACTCTGTGGTATTATACCTCATTGAAGTTCCTCCATTCTCCAAACCCCACCCTCATCAGGCTCTGCCCCCAGGTATTTCCCAACCCAGGGCTGGTAACCCTACTGCAGAAGGAGGGAGTAAGCCAGAAGGTCACACTTCTATGGGCAGAAATCCTTCCAATGGATTCAAGCCACTATCTATCCAGTCAACAGGAAGAAAAACACATCAATCATTTCAGATCTGACAGATTTCACAGACTGGATTGTTTCTGTTTTTATGAATACAAGGCAGTAAATGTTTACAGATTTGAGATGAAGCCTTCATATTACGGATACTCCTTGGTGGAGGGAAAATGTAAGCCTCTTCCATTCCTACTAGTACCATAGCCTTGACAACTGACTCAACATTCCTAATCCTGCTGTTGTACAGATTTCCTGTGACCAAAAAGAAGTTCTTTATGTATCAGCAAAGTCATAATTTAGCAAACCTTACACGGACTATTTCATCTTCTTGAAAGGCTATGAATTACCCTTTACCAAAATAGCATGTCTTTTTAACCTTTATGTCTGAGTATAAATCACATCACCAGAAAACAAGCAGCCTAATGCCCTGCCCAACCATGAAACCCCCCCAAAAAACCACAGTCTAAATCCCAGGGGGAATATATGACAGAACACCTGAGTGTGTGTTTTTCCTGGCTATTTCTGAATAAAATCGTGGCCAGTGTGAGAGCAACAATCCTAAAGCTACTTTCACCCAATCCTAAACACATTAAAGTAAGTTGCATTGTGTTCAATATAAGTTGTTTCTAAAGGCCAGGCTACATGTTATATTTTTTAACAAGGTGGGTCAGGGTTACCCCAACCCATCTCTCATTCCTCTCCAATTGTTAGGGTTGCCAACTTCCAGGTGATGGCTAGAGATCTCCCACTATTACTATTGATCTGCATGCAACTGAGATCAGTTCCCTTGGAGAAAATGGCTGCTTTGGAAATTGAACTCTATGGTGTTATACCCCATTGAAGTCCCTTCCCTCCCCAAACCCCACCCTTTTTAGGCTCCACTTCCAAAATCTCCAGGTATTTGCCAACCAGGAGCTGACAACCCTACCAATTATACACCAACGTTGCTGCTGAACTTTTTTTGGGGGGGGGGAGGTAACACCTAAAGAATGACTCTGAACTGTGACCACATTGGGGTATAACCTTTCTTTTCCTTCAGTTCATCTCTCTTAAGGTTTACAAGCAAAGGCATTCACTTCATAAGAAACCGAAGGAAAGACAGAAATTGTTCTTGGGCTTATGCATCCTGAAAACTCATATTTTGTTTAAATTCCTAAAGATTCCCATTTGCTCAGTTCAGCAAATGCAATTCCTCTGAACAGCAGAGAGCTGCAGAGAAGGCCCAAAGGTAACCCTAAAAAAAGCAGCAGCTGCTGTCATACCACAGGTGTGAATCCTCAATTAAGAGCCATCATGTTTTGCTGTCAACGCTAATGAAATTCAGAAGCCTGACATGACAGGTACAGTAGTGCTTTAGGATTTTTTAATACACATATCTTAGAATTTCTTTCTCCCCTGCTCCCCTAACAGCTAGAGTGGAGATACTGTGCTGA
>NW_015161429.1:471832-487780 GCF_001447785.1 Gekko japonicus
CAGGAATGCAATCAGAGTTAACAAAAAAATGGGTTTCCAAACTAGGGGAGGATGAGGGAGGGGACGACAGGGAGAACTAGTGCTGTTTGGGGCTCTGACAAGATAGACAAACCCACAGTTGTGATATTTGAAACAGAGACTGACAGCTTTCTGAGACAGGTTTGACTGCAAGTTCATTCCATCCATGTCAGAACACGACACAAGCTCTTAAGAAAAGAAGGACCGAACTATCTAAGCAAATATTTTGGGGGAGTAAGACAGCAGCAACAGAAGCAAGTAAATAACATCACTGGGAAGCCCGATCCATTTAAAACAAGATTGAGTTAGAGGTAGCAGCTGCAGCTAATCTTTAATTCCACCTGTTCTTCACACATTGAGTATGCTGCATGCTTGCTCTACTGGGAAAACTAGAAGTTTTATTAAGGTTGGTATGCAGTGGGTAGAACTGAGGGAATATTTGTGAGATGTGTGGTGGTGTTGTTGGGTTTTTTTTTTTTTTTTAAAAAAAACCCTCCTTCAGAAATCAAGCTATTCTTTTTTTCCCTGACATATTGCTTTTTTAATGCCTACCCTAGGGTATAATGTAAATTGTGAAAAGTCCTATAGATGTGAAAAAATAGATGTGAAGACTCAGAAACTAGATACCATGCTGAAAACCCAGGAGCAAAGTTGTAATGGGAATTTCCTAACAGATTGATTGTCATACGAGGTTTCATGTACTAGATCCCACTTCACATGTATGAAATAAGGCCCTTTCCAGATATTCAGTTTTGGTGCTCCAACCATGCATTACCAGGGTACATGACTGCCATTTTGTGTGAATGGGGCAACATGTATTTTCCATGCGCATACAGATACAGACCAATGGAACCCCAGATTTTTGAGGGAGCATGTTCACACATGAATGGAATCAAACAGCTGAACAGGGCTACAGATACACACATAGACACACAGAGACTAGACGGGGGGGGGATGTAAAAATGAGAAGTAACAAGACAGAAGAAACACATTCCGTGACCCTTTGATTCAAGGCTGTATACAAATCAATGACTGTTAAGCAGGAATAGGTAGATAAAGCCGCTCAATTAATAACTATATTGTGGTAGGAACCCATTGTGTTTACTGAGACCTAATGAAACTCCCGATGAAATCTAATTCATCGGTTTCATGCTGGAATCCCTCTTTTGATGAACAACGGTTACAACGGTCAGCAACAGAATTTATAAACCAATGCAGCACTGAAGCTCCAGAGCTGAGTGCCTTGCATACTGCATGAGTGGGGGGGGGGTTTCATTCCTTGGGTGTTTTTCTTTCCTCTCCTTCTCACTGTGCTGTCTACCATTTAATATGCAACCTGTTTTGAACTATGAAGGTAGGGTGCATTAGCTTCTCCTTTTCCTTCTCAATCAGTCAGCTAGGAAAGGTCACAAACAGGGCAGACAGTTCCCTGTGTTTTGAGAGCTGCATGCCTATCTCCTTTTAGATATACATTCTCCTGATGAATCCTCTACCCAGTGTGAGGCCTGGCTATTACAAATTTATAAGCCTCAGTTCTGCCTGGCAACTTACTTGCTCACGTCCCAGCAGAAACCCACAAAGACATCCTCTGTGTTATAACCCTAATTCATAAAACATTCTTATCACTACCTGTTCTGAGACAATACTGCAAAACAAAAGGCTGAGTTACAGATGTAGCAACACAGGCACAATATCAAATTCAAATACCTTTTATTGGCATAATATATTAGGCCCTGCAGAAATATTTCAGCATAAAGAGCGTTCTGGGGGGAAACAGAGAAAACAGAAGAGATTTCCATACTTATCAACTTCAATGCTGGGCAGAAGAGTAAAGAGCTAAAATGCACTTTTAATTTCTTTTTGGTCCACGTTGACTTTCAGAGACAGTGCCACAGCCTAAACCAGTTGTGTGAAGGTCAGCAACATTAGCTGAATTCAGTGTAGAACGGCTTTCGGAATTCAGTCTCCGTTTCACCATAAAGAGCCACATGACCATGACCCGCACCAAATAAAATTTAATTACCTGAGATCAAAGGCACAAACAAGGAAGATGGTGATACAGTAATAAATTGCAGAAGAGACATTCACAGCCTTTCATGCTGTGGATCAATTTGCCTGGGCCCCCTTAACTTCAAGTGAGGCATGGGATGCAATTAGTTCACAGAAATCTGGTCAGCCGGTCAGGAGAGAGTGGCAGACTGCTTCACCAGCTGTACCCTCTCTCTTTCAGGGTTTTCCTGCAGCTGACCCACCCTTCCTGTGGGCAGGGTGCTATTAATTAAATAGACTTGGTTATACAATTGGCAGGAACAGGGATAAGTAAGGTTAATTGGCAAGCACCCTGAGGCATCCAGTGTGATGGAGGGAGTGTTGGGAACAGGCCATCATGGGCCTTGCAGCAGGGTGAGCTGTGAAGGAGTGACCCTGATGCTGAGCAGCTCTGCAGGTAGTGATAACCAAGGCCACAGAAGTGCCAGCTGAGTTGATGGATCTGTCCAAAAGGCAGGTGCCTAGTGCAGCCCGCCCTCAAAATCCTCAGTTTATTGTATTGTATGAAATGAGAAGTAATGTTGAGCAAGCATCTGATTAATTTTTAAAAATAATTAATTAAATAAAATAGTTGAACCCACATTCTGTTGTCACATATCACCAAGGGACATGTCAGGGCAAGAGCATAGCTAAGTTATTCAGCAGCAGCAGCAAAACAAAGACACACATATACATCAGGGTTGCTAGCCCATCCATTATCCTGCTTGCTGTGGCACAAGGGTTTTGTGCACAGGATCCTACTGAATCCAGTTTATAATACTCAGGCCCCTGCCACACGGGCAGGAAACTGCAGAGGAGAAGTGTGGCTGTTTGCCCCGGGGCAAACTAACATGCAGTAAAGCGATCAGACCTACTGTGGAGGTTCTGTGGAGGTACTGTGGAGGTTCCATGGCAAGGGAGAGGTGCCGATCACAACACACGCCTGCGCGCAATGAAGAAGCGTGCGGCGCGGCGAACTGGTTTTCTTTTTTTGTGTACACTACGAATGCGCATGCTCCGTTGGGTGCGTGTGCGCATCCACGGAGACGTGGGGGGAAAAAAACCCTTTTCCGCAAGGGGACATGGGCGGGCGCCGGATACCACCGGAAACGCGATCAGACGCCCGCCCTTGCCCCGCAGTTTCTGGAAACTAGTACCTCCAAGGTACTAGTTTTTTGCTGCGCTTTTTCGGCAGGAAGCCTCAGTTGTGCCACGGAAGCGCTACGCTTCCCAGATGTGCTGGTGAGATCGCGACCGGAAACTCCGCTTGTCTTCCGTATCTCTTGCGTGGCTAATGTTGCGTGTGACCGCAGCCTAAGATGGTATTACATATGCATATTTGTTTGGGTACAGCAATGGATGAACTGTTGGCATAAGATAAGTACTAAAAATAACAGGAATTAAAGGACACCCACTAGTGAACAGGAGCTTATAGCGATCTCACCCACTTCCCTCTCTCACTTGCAGGATTCTCCCTTTGTTTCTTCTTTCTTGCTGGGCAGCCCCTATATCTATTTTCTTCCTTTTTGTTGGTCTACAGCTGTCCCATCCTTTTTGTTGTTGCTGTTCAGTCGCACAGTCGAGTCCGACTCTTTGTGACCCCATGGACCAGATCACGCCAGGCCTTCCTGTCTTCCGCCATCCTCTGAAGTTTGCTCAATTTCATGTTCATTGCATCTATGACTCTGTCTAACCATCTCATCCTTTGCCATCCCCATCTTCTTTGACCATCAATCTTTCCCAGCATCAGGGTCTTCTCCAGTGAGTGCTCCCTTCTCATCCTTTTATGTTATTATATATTTGATGCTGGCCCTCAAGGAAGAGACAATATCTTGAAAAGACAAAATCACCTGCTTCCATTCTACTTCTGTAATGGCAGATGAGAGGCTTTTGAAATTTCAAAAATAAAATATTTTATTTAACATGGATGGGGGAAGGTCAGGTGGATTCGGGGTATAATGTACATTGGTAACAGATAATAATAACAGAGGTAACTTTGTAATCACAGTAAATTCAAGATGATTTGTTGCCAACAAGTAGGTGTTTCTGTTTTTCCACAAGGTCTTTGAAACCTTATTTATTTGGCAATCAAAAAAACCAAGAATAAAGCTGATAAATCTACATAGGCAAAAGGAAAAGGGAGGATTTGCTCTACCTAACTGGCAGCTATATTATTATGCAGCCGCCATGGAATGGATAAAAGAGTGGGTAAAACTAGAAAACAATAGATTACTTGCTTTAGAAGGAGCTGACTTGGAAATGGGCTGGCATGCATACCTGTGGTATGGTAAGGATAATTAAATCTAACTTTCATATCTACATAATCAGAAGTGCATTGATTAAAGTATGGAATGTGGTAAAGGTAAGCAACTATACAAAAACACCATCATGGGTATCTCCATTAGAAGCTTTCACATTACCTTCGTTAATAATCGGTAGGAAAAAAGAGGTTTATGGTAATTTGCTAACGAAAGAGTTAGAAATAAAATCAGAAGAATTGCTAATAAAACAAAAAATTGTTTTGACACCATGGGAAAAGAATATAGTAATATCAAGATATAACATAGATTAAAAAATAGGTTTTTACGGAAACCTAATGGAGCTAGATAAAATTTGGCTCTCCTCGAACGATAAACTCATTCAAAAACTATACAAGAAATTTCTTGAAGAAGCCTGCTTAAAAGAAGATAATAAAGATCTCATATTAAGATGGGGAAAAGAAGTAGGCCACAAAATAAATGAAAACAATTGGCAAAAAGTATGGAATTCAATCAAACTAACTAGAGCAGTACCACTTAAAGAAAATATTTACAAGATGTACTATAGGTGGCACTGGACACCTAATAAAATAGCAAAATGTTTTCAGAACGCCTCAAATAGATGTTGGAGGTGCAAAAAAAACGTGGGGACTTTCATGCACATCTGGTGGAACTGCCACAAGATACAAAACTTCTGGAAAAAAGTGCAAAAAGTTCTAAATAAAATATTAAAGATTAAATTACCTCTACTCCCAGAAATATTCTTATTAAATATGATCCCGGACACGATAAAAAAACACAAACAGATCCTTATTTACACTTTAACAGCGGCACATATACTGATCGCAAAAAGATGGAAATCAAACACTATACCCTCAATTAAGGAATTAAAAATTAAGATCTTGGAAATAGCGGAAATAGACAGAGTAAACATGGAACTAAAACATAGACCGGAACAAAAATATTGGGAAAAATGGGGTGGAATATATAGCTGGTTAAAGATAAAGAATAAGACAGAAATAAACGGAGTCTAGGCTAGCAGAAAAGGGAAACGAGATTTAAGCATAAGCACTGTTCTTGGAAAATAACTGAAAGGAAATGTAAACCGGTGTGGCATATTTATTTGAATACAATATATGTTTGGAAAACAAGAAGAGATGTTTAGTGTGGAAGGATAAGATATGTCAATGAAATTTGTTAAACGGTGTAAAAAAGACTGTAAGAAAAACCCAATAAAAATATTTGCAAAAAAAAAAAAAAGTAATAGCAGGAGATCTCCAGGTGCCGCCTGGAGGCTGGCAACCCTAGAGAAGGAAGCACTTGAAGGGTCTCCTCTTCCCATATTGTCCAGCCTGCCAGTTATGATCTGCCTCACGAGCCCTGCTCTCTGTGCTCCCACCTTCAGACGCAAGGCAGGCAGCAGCAAGGGATGGGGCTTTTTCAGCAGTGCACCTTGTTTGTGGAATGCCCTTCCCCCGAGGCTCACCCGGCACCCACTTTTATTATATTAAAATTAAATGCCAAGCATTTCCCATGTTCCACCATTAAATTTCACAAGGATTTTTTTAAAGCCAGGCTGGAGCCAAAAACGAATTCTTAGTCTTTTGTACAGCACTGTTGTCAGGGTTATTTCTCCAGTTAGTTTACCTGAAGAGCTAGTACTACTTGGGGCTCATAAAACTTTTCTTGGAAAACCATCAGATTACTCTATGTCAAATCATGCAACTATCATCTATGAAATGTGATTGTAATAGCTTCTTGAGAAATGACAAAACTCATGTCTAACTTATTTAAATTACCAACCTAGTAGGACAAGTCTAAGCATGTAACTCAGAAGTAAATCCTATTGAGTTCAATGGGACTTACTCCCTACTAAGTGTGTTTAGGGTGGATTTTTTCTGTTACACCCAATCTTAACTGCGCTGTTTTTGCTTTGCCTTTTGGAACCACAATCGTAAATATATTAATATGGAATTAATTCTTATTGATCCCAGTGGAACTTCCAAGTAACATCCTTATCTTAAACATATTAAAACAGAAATGTCCCATTGATTGCAATGAAAATTACTTCTAAGTAATTGTGCTTAGAATCAGAACTTCAATATGTTTGGTATCTTAGTGAATCTTCTTCCGCATATACAGTAGGCAAAGTAAATGCTTCCAGAGGCCTAATCAATCTTGATCTTTTTACATAAAAATTTTTATGTATTGAGTCCCATACTTTCCATAATGAGGCCCTCAACCAGCGTTGCCTGAAATATTTTTGAGAAGTAATCTTTTCGTACCACAGAAACGCATTGCAGCCCATCAATAAGTCGTGTCCTTCCAATTTTAATAATCTTTTATCTTCCATAGTGATCCATTCTTTAATCCAAGTCAAGGCTCTATAGTATAACATCCAATTCAGAACTGCAAAGCCTCCTCTTTCCTTTGCCTCTTGTAACATCTTTAATCTTATACGTGCTCTCTTCCCTTGCCAGATAAACCTTATTGTAATTTTATCCATCTCTTTAAACAATCCTTGATTCTGTAATATTGGTATAGTTTGAAATAAAAACATCCACCTGGGTAAAATATTCATTTTTATAATAGCCATTCTTCCCTTCAAAGTATAAGTTACTGAGTTTCACTGATTCTTAAGAGTTTGGAGGCTGGAACACAACCAAGTTCCCAAAATCCTTCCCTATACACAGACCAAGGGATCACTTCTCTTTTAAGAGCTATCACCTTTTTCATTGGACAGGGACTACTTCTGTAGACTAGAAGCTCTGGCCCTTGCAATTAGTGATCTTTTGTGATCCTCTCACTCCTCTTGCCTCCTTCACAGTCCTCAGTTAGCACGAAACTGTGTCTTCTTCAACTTCAGTTTCCAACTGTCATTTCTTAACTGATGCTCTCCACAGAATTCCGCTTGAACAGCCTGTCACTCAGAAGTTCTCAGACTCTGCTAGGCATTTTAAAAGGATAAATACATTTACACCCTACCCCCTAATACATCTTGGCTTTCTAAGGTCCCGTTTACATGCGGCGATTTGGTCCGGGAGCGGGCCAGTTCGGGGCCGGGTCAAACCGGCGCGATCACACCACCACATCTGGGAAGCGTCCTGCTTCCGCACCCGAACTGGCCCAAACCCGGGAAGAACCGCCGCAAAATGAACCACCTACCTTGGGTGGTTCAAATGGACGCGGCGCGGCAAGCAGGTGTTTGATCGCGCCGCGTCCTTTGCGCCGGCACAACCCCAGGCCGGAGCCGAACTGCGCATGCTCGGACATGCGCAGTTCGGCCGGCCCCCGGTTAGGGCGTGTTTTCTCCCCGGCGTTTGATCGCGCCGGGGAGAAAAGGCGGCGCGGCCGGAGGATCCGTGTGATCCCGCCGCGCCGTGTCAACGTTGGCGCGGCTTTTAAAAGCCGCGCCTTCAAGCATCTTTTCCCCTGCCGTGTGGCAGGGGCCTTAGTTACACTAATAAACATTCCAGTATATAGTTGTCAAAGCTAATTGGAAAAAATAATAAAAACCTGATCAATACCAGGACAAAAAAGTGAACTCTTGCTCCTGGAAATGGTAATCTTTCTGAAAGAGGAGATCTGCTGCTGAATTTTGATAAATGCTGAAACTTATTCCTCATATGTTTTTGACCTAGATCAAGACTTGAAAAGAAACAAGGACAGGTGGGCACCAATTCCCTCCAGGACATTTCAGCTGTCATGCAACTTCATAACATCTTCTACTATGATGGAACATGTTCCTGGTCCCAGCTGTCACTGAAACAAATAGTGTTGCTTGTAATATTCCATATGAACAAAGCTCATTCCTTCACACTACCCCTGAGCATGATATAAGAAAACCTATAAAAAGGGACAACAGTTGTAACCCTCTCTCATTTCACAAAGACCAGAAGTGAATCAGGATAATAGAAAAGACATACTTTACACTCATAACCACTCAGAACATTTCAGAGGTTTAGTACAACCCTATCACAGATGTTTCTTGAAAGCTGGCACAGATATCGCTGCATATGTATGGGATTCTGGCACTGAGTCACTCCTTGGAAATACTTGATCTACAAGGCCCAGGGAGGATTGCCCCTGATGACTACTATACAATTGGTTGATTGGTTTAGAATGTTTATAAGCCACATTTTTACCCATATGCAGGGCTTTTTTTTTGTAGAAAAACTCATTAGCCACACCCAACAGCAGAAACTCATTAGCATATAAGGTCACACCCTTGACAGCGCAGCTCATTGGCATATTAGGCCACACCCCAGGAATGTCAGGGCCTGGGAAAGACAGGGGGGCTCCACAGGCCTTCCCTGGCCCCTGTGCCAGGAAAGGTGGGGGGGGCTCTGCAACTTACCTCCCTGCTTCTTGCTCCTCGTGGCCTGACTGAGGGCTGCTGGGAGCAGGGGACGGGGCTTGCTGCATGTGCCCGCCCCCTGGGCTTGGAAGCCAGCCAGAACTCCGTTCCTGTGCATTCCTGCCCAAAAATATCCCTGCTCAACATAGCTAACAAGAAAGCTAAAATCCAGAACAAATCAGGTAAAACTATCACATATAAAAATACCACAAATAAAGTACAGAAATGTAATCAATAAACAACATCTTTAATTTTAATCCAGTTTAAAGGTCTTTGAGGGAAAGATTTTTTTCCAGAAGGCCTGTAAGTAAGGTTGCCAACTCCAGCTTGGAAATTCCTGGAGATTTGGGGGCCATATGTGAGCAAGGCAGAGTTTAGAGAGAGGAAGAAGCTTAGTGGAAATGTAATGCCATAGAGTACACCCTCCAAACCTGCCATTTTCTCCAGAGAAACTGCTCTTATTTATTTAATTCATTTATACCCCAATTTTCTCCCCAATGGGGAGCCAAAGCAGCTTATCATTCTCCTCTCCTTACAACAACCCTGTGAGGTAGGTTAGGCTGATAGAGTGGTCCAAGGTCACCAGCAAGCTTTCATAGCATGAGTGGGGAGTCAAACCTGGGTCTTCCAGATACTAGTCTGACACTCTTTTTTTTTTAAGAATATGTATTTATTAGATTTTTCTTGTGCATTACATCATGCATACAGTATTTTAAACAATTTCGGTTATCAGAGTCAGTTAGTTCACATCTTATTTTCTTTTATCCACTTATAGAACATTTTCCATCTACTATAAAATATCTCCATATCTTTATTCTCTAAGATTGTGGTCAGTTTGTCTATCTCAACTACTTCTTGAACTTTATTGATCAATTCATTACATGATGGTATCCTCTCAAGTTTCCAGTTTTTAGCAAATAGAATTCGAGCTGCAGTGATAATAAATCCCATGGCATATTTTTGTTCATTTTCTAACTTATCTGGTAATATGTTTAGCAAAAATATTTCTGGTCTAAAGGGCAGATCTACTTCATACATATCTATTAATAACTTGTGTACCTTCTGCCAGAATCGCTGAGACTTTAGGCACCTCCACCACATGTGATAGAAGGTGCCCACATTGTTTTTACATTTCCAGCAGTTTCTAGATATATTTGGATAACATTTGGCTATTTTATCCGGGGACCAATGCCACCGGTGGTACATTTTAAATATGTTTTCCTTGTATGGTATTGCGCGTAACTGTTTTGCAGCAATCCAAATCTTAGACCAGTCTTCTATGGTATAACCTATGTCTTGCATCCAAGCGATCATAGTACATTTAACCTCTTCATCTAATTCATAGTTTGTTAGGAATAGATTATAGTTTGTTAGGAACAGATTATACAGTTTTATACAGCTTTATACCTTGTTTCTCCAGAGCCTCATCTGTTTTTAGTTTACCTTTTTCATCTAATAATGTTTCATATGTTAGAAGCTCAGTGTTTTTCGTTAGGGGTGGTTTTACAAAGGCTTCTAGGGGGGAAAGCCATCTGGGGATTTTGAGGTAATGTTTATTTTTAAACTCTTGCCAATTTTATTTAGTGCACCTCTGACAGTGTGTTGGTTGAACTTCTTGTGTATTTTATCTTTATCATAACCTATGTATGCATGCCACCCCATATCCAAATCAAAGCCTTCTAGTATCAGCAGTCTCTTGTTTTCTAGGGTAATCCATTCCTTTATCCAAGACATTGCTGCTGCCGAGTAGTAGAGCTTCCAGTTTGGCAGTTTCACACCTCCTTGTTCTTTTCGGTCTTGTAAAACCTTCCATTTAATCCGAGGACTCTTATTTGCCTACACAAATTTTCTACATATTTTATCCAGTTCATTGAATATCTTCATATTTCTCAAAATCGGGATATTTTGTGCCAAGAACAGAAATCTCGGAAGTATATTCATTTGTAATACTGATATTCTCCCCATGAAAGATATCTGCAAGTTTCCCCATTTTATTAAGTCCTTTGTTATATCCGCTAGCAACTTGGCGTAGTTATCTTCAAGTAACGTATTGTTTCTTTTAGATATAGTTATCCCTAAGTATTTAATTTTAGTAACAGCTTTCATTTGAGATATTCTTTCTATCTGCTGAACTTGGTGTTTTGTACAGTTTTTGCTAGTCTGACACTCTTAACCTCTACACCTCACTGGCTCTACATTTATTTATTTATTATCTATAGTCCACCTTTCTCACAAGGAATCAAATAAGATTATTCATAGTGAGTCAATACAATCAACACAATGGGACATTCAATAACCAATGCATTAGGATATTAGACATATGGGCGCTGAGGAACCTGAGGGACTGCCGTTCCCCATATGTCCCCCAGAGAGCACTGAGGTCAGGGTCGCAAAATCACCTGACTCCCTTGTCTGAAAGATGCCAGATTGACCGCTACCAGAGCTAGGGCCTTTTCAGCTGTGGCTCCACACTGGTGGAATGAGCTCCCGGAAGACATCAGGGCCCTGCAGGACCTCTTACAGTTTTACAGGGCCTGTAAAACGGAGCTCTTCCATCAGCCTTCGATTAGGAGCCGCCACTGAGGAATGAGCTATTAAAAACTGAGCTGTTATGGCCCTCATGTTAGTGGCACTAAGATGAACTGGATACTGGTTTAGCCACACTGGACCCTCATACAGCAATCGTCATCTGCACCCAACTGCACTTTGTATGTATATTGTTTGATATGTGAATTTTATAGTATTGTACTTATGCATCTGTGTTTTATTGTATTATTGTATTTTAACCTGTTGTACACCGCCTTGTGCCTGCCTGTGCAGAAAAGGCGGGTTATAAATAAAAGAAAAAGGAAGGAAGGAAGGATAGCATAAATTTTCAGAGGACACATTAAGCAGTACAAGAAGGCTTTACCAATGGGAAATAACTGCTTGAAGTTCTGTTTCTTAAAAGAATTGTTGATTGGTGCCTTCCATGTAGATTTTGAATTTTTTTTCCAGATTATGTTTTTCAACATCTGCATGGCTTATAAGTGTTCACTTCTCTTGTGAGGAAGGCTTCGAAATGAGTGATATAATCCAGAAACTCATCAAGAAAGAAACAAGATTAAAGGAGACTTTTGAGAGTGGGATAAAAATCAACAAAATATATAAATAAATCAAACAAGATTATGACCAGTAAAATGCAAAACCATTCCCCTTTAGTGCTAAGAAGGGCAAATAAATGGAAAGAAGTACCTTTTATAGGACTCTGTCTGATAAACTGCCAAAAACTTTCACACTGCATATTAAAGGAAGATGGAAATTAACATTTAGGCAGCAAATAATGTGACTTAAAGCAATAAGCATTTGGAAGCAACAAGTCATATTTCCAGAAAAAAAGGCATAATTTAAGCCCAAAGATGACACCAATATGGTATGAGGTACAGCAATAAGGAAATTAATATGGGGGGGAACGTGTGGGCACTGTGAGCTCTTCTGAGAATTTTTTCATAAACTAGTGGTGCTTCAAGCACTGTATCTGAAACCCATGGTTTTCTACTGAGACTAAAGCAATGATTTTGTATGTTTGTGTCTGTGTGTGTGTGTGTGTTGGGGGGGGATATGTAATACTCTAATAGAAATGTTTCATGAAGCTTCTCCTAGAAAGAAGCAGCAATGAAGAGCAATAATTACATGGAAGAACGATGGAAAGCTTTCACTCTGCTTATGCCGTATTGTGAAGATGGGTGGGAAGACATTAAATGATTTGGGATCTTGAAGTGAGCTTAATTGCACACAGCTGTGCTGAAAATGCAAGCAATTAGATGAGCTTATCTTGGGCAGGTTCAGGGAGGAGGGGGAGGAGGCTCTCGAAACGCCTTTTGTTTTGGACACCCCAAGATGAAGACAAGCAATGGATCTTTAAAAAAAGAAACACTCATAGTCTGATAATGGCCCATGTAGCTACAAATTGAAGAGCCTGAATAGTTAGAGAACTGCTCCAAGGGCAAAGGCCTGCAAGAAGACTGACTTCTGCTGGAGACACTTAGAAGGAGAATCAGTTCAGAATCCATCATGTGATCAATTGTTTAATCCTAAATGTATGGCTATCTGCCAAGATAGCAATTTAAAATTAAATTTGCTCCTTTTTATCAAATGAGTGTGAAATTCTTGACTTAAACAGTCTGTTTCATTAATTCTTGAGAACCAGTGTGGTGTAGTGGTTAAGAGCAGTGGACCCTAATCTGAAGAACTAGGTTTAATTCCCCACTCCTCCCCATGAGGCCTACTGGGTGACCTCGGGCCAGTGAAAGCTCTCTCAGAGCTCTCTCAGCCCCACCTACCTCACAAGGTGTCTGCTATGGGGAGAGGAAGGGAATGTGATTGTAAGCCACTTTGAGACTCAAGGTAGAGAAAAGCAGGTTATAAAAACGCGCAGGGCTCTTTTTGTAGCAGGAACTCCTTTGCATATTAGGCCACACACCCCTAATGTAGCCAATCCCCCAAGAGCTTACAGAGCTCTTCTTACAGGGGCTACTGTAAGCTCTTGGGGGATTGGCTACATTAGGGGTGTGTCGCTTAATATGCAAATGAGTACCTGCTACAAAAAGAGCCCAAACCTAAGATTATTATTCTACACATGGAAACAACTATTGTTTATTGGGGGGTTTTACTCCCAATTTAAAGGAGCTGCGGTGGCTCAAGTGTTCAGCAGTTCAAGACCCGAGTGTGCCGCATGATGGAGTGAGCTCCTGTCTCTAGTTCCAGCTCCTGCCAACCTAGCAGTTTGAAAGCAAGAAATTGCAAGTAGATAAATAGGTACCACTTCAGTGGGAAGGTAACAGCGTTCCATGCACCTTGGTGTTTAGTCATGCCGGCCACATGACCACGGAAATGTCTTCGGACAGCGCTGGCTCTTCGGCTTTGAAATGGAAATGAGCACCGCAACCCTAGAGTCGGATTTGACTGGCTTTCGAGCAAGGGAAACTTTACCTTTACTCCCAATTTAAACATATATGAAAAATAAGTATAGTCCAATAATCTCTTTATCCCTTCTTATTACATTGTTTAATACCTCTAAGGCTAGGATAAATATAAGAGGCGATAAAGGGCAGCCTTGTCTAGTCCCCTTTTGAATCTTAACATTATTTGTCAATTCGCCATTCACCATTACTCTTCCTCTTTGTTCATTATATATAGCTTGAATCATCTTAATAAAGTTTTCACCTGCTTCCACCATTCTCAATGTCTCTATAATAAATGGCCAAGTAACGTTGTCAAACGCTTTCTCTGCATCCAAAAATACCAGGGCTAATTGCTTACCATGATGTATTTCGTAATATTCAAGGATGTTCATTAAGCATCTGAGGTTGTTTCTCATCTGCCTTTTAAGTAAGAATCCTGCTTGATCGTGATGGATCACTGTCCTCAGAACATTTTTAAGTCTTTGAGCTAATATTGATGCATATATTTCATAATCTACATTCAACAAAGATATTGGCCTATAATTTTTTATCTCTTTTTCATCCTGATTTTGTTTAAGTATCAGTGAAATAATTGCTTCTTTCCAGGTATCCGGAATCTTCCCTTCTTTTCTCGCTATGTTACATATTTCTTCCCGGTTTATTATTAATTGCTCTTTGAAAATGTGGTAAAATTCTATAGGTAATCTATCTGGACCCGGAGCTTTCCCTTTATTCTGCTTCTTTATTGCTTCAATAATTTCCGTCTTCGATATTGGTTTATTTAATATTTCTTTTTGATCCTCAGTGAATTTTTCCAATGGATGTACCCTCAAATAGTCTTTTATATGTTCTGTGTTCACGCTCGGTTTTTCATACAAGTCTCCATAAAAATTTTCTATTGCTTTTTGGATATCCACAATTTTGTTTATCTCTTTATCCTCTTTTCTTAATGTTTCAATATATGTTCTCTCTTTTTGTTGTCTAAATTTTAGTGCCAGCCATCTGGTAGGTTTATTAGCATTTTCAGGGGGAAATTGTTTTACAAAAAAAATTTTTTTTAGCTAGCTCTTCTTTTAATAAACAGCTCATTTGGTGGTGTAATAGTTTAAGTCTTTTTTCCACACTCTCCTTTGCTGTCATTTCCGTCATTATATTTTCCAGGTTTTGTATTTGTCTTTGCAAATTTTCATATTTTTGTTTCCTTTGTTTATTTATTCTTGCTGTCTCCTGTATCATATGTCCTTGAATAAACACCTTCATTGCATCCCATACAACTGTTATTGCTGTTTCTGATCTCCTATTCTCTTTAAAGAAAAATTCCAACTCTGTTTTCATTCTCTTAATGAATTCTTCATTTCTCAAAATTGACACATTCAATGTTCATCTACTTTTTTATTAATCGTTTGCATTTCCATCTGCAAAAATTCCAGCTTGAATTTCTGCTTCTAGCAAGTCTTTTATCAAAGCTGTTGAAATCCATACCATATCAATTCTTGACCAGGAATCATGTCTTGTGGAATAATAGGTGAATTGTTTTGCTGACAAATTTCTTACTCTCCACAGAAGGAGAAGAATACAAGCTATTAGCTTTTGCGGATGATATTGCATTTATTATGGAACAACCGAAGGAAGTAGCCGTTAAACTAAAAGAAAGGATTCAAGAATATGGTCAAGTAGCACGACTGAAAATAAATGTCAACAAAACTAAGATCTTGACAAAAAATATGGATGTGAAACAAAGAGAAAAGCTATTTCAAGCTACTGGATTTCAAATAGTTGACAAGGTAAAATACCTTGGGATAACAATCACTAATAAGTGTAGTTCTCTTTTTGAAGACAACTATAAAGCACTAGTGGAAAAAACTAAACAAGACTTAGACAGTTGGAAAAATTTACAACTATCCATGATGGGAAGAATTGCAATAATAAAAATGAATATATTACCTAGATGGATGTTCCTTTTTCAAACAATTCCCATTTTGCAAAACCAAAAGATTTTTAAGGAGCTAGATCAACTGACATCTAAATTTATCTGGCAAGGGAAGCGAGCACGAATAAGACTTAAAATTATGCAAGAAGTTAAAGAGAAAGATGGATTTGGAGTGTCAAATTGGCTATTATACTACAGGGCCGCAGCATTCGTGTGGCTAAAGGAATGGATTACTTTGGAAGATAGAAGGCTACTGAAACTCAAAGGACATGACTTAGCCTTAGGATGGAATGCATTCTTATGGTACGAGAAAGCTTCAACACAGAAATATTTTAAGCAGCACTGGCTAAGAGCGGCTTTATTAAAAGTATGGGATCCAATCTATAGAAGGTTTTATATTAAGAAGTCGACACT
>NW_015161429.1:487904-499988 GCF_001447785.1 Gekko japonicus
ATTAGAAAAAACTCTTGTATTTTCAGATGATAAACTGATAAAGAAAATCTATAAAAATTTGGTAGAGGACTTGTTGTTAGATGAAACAGTTAAGCAAAATATGATTTTGTAGGATCAAAATGTGGGTCATAATATTACTTGGAGAGAGTGGGACCAGATATGGGCTAAAAACATTAAAATGACTAAGGCAGTATCATATAAAGAAAATATGTACAAGATATTTTATAGATGGTATATTACATCAGATAAGCTGGCTAAGCAGAATGGAAATTGTGCAGATAAATGTTGGAAATGTAAAAATAAGACAGGTACATTTTATCATATGTGGTGGCTTTGTGATATAACAAAGAGATACTGGAGATGGGTCCACAAGATGATGCAAGAGATATTGAGAACTAAAATACCATTTTTGCCTGAAATATTATTACTAAACATATTTCCAAAGGATTTTGATAAAGGTGATAGATATTTGATAGTACACCTATCTACTGCAGCAAGAATATTATACACAAAATATTGGAAACAAATGGAAACACCAAAGAAGCAAGAATATCTGAATAAACTGTTGGAGACGGCTGAAAATGACAAATTGTCATCGTTGATGAGAGGGACAACAGACCCAACATTTCAAAAGACATGGAAAAAACTGTATGATTGGTACAATATAAATGCATAGTTTAAAGTAATGACATTTTTGGTATTATTAATCTCTCTTAGTTAAATAGAAACTATGGTAAAAATATAAGAGTATACAGAAACGTAAGCAAACTTATAGAAATTCTTTAAATATGGTAATAGAGTTATAAGAAAATATAATTTGTATGTTTTATGTGTGTAAGTGGATGTTTGTTATGTAGTATGTTTGTTGGTGTATAATATGAAAAATAATAAAAGTGTACCTTATGGGTACTTAAAAAAAGAAAAGAAAAATAAGTATAGTCCTTTGACTTTTAAATTCATTAGCTCAACATTCCAGTTCAAAAATAGAATCACGGGGGGAGAATCACAGGAGAAATTTGGGCAACAATCTGGTTCCATCCATCCATTCATTTTTATTGCTCATAGACCCATAAATCATAAACAAATAGGATATAATACAAAATACAACATATATACATACATACAGTACATTACAATTACAGTTACAATTTCACAAATTAAGCAATTTGGTTACCAAATATATATTAACTGCCTAAAAGAGTCAATTCATTTAATACCACCCAGGGTTACAGATAAAAACTTTGCCATTGCCAACGTCACATTTGGATCAGTATCAGTTAAGAGATTAGCTACAAGTTCCTGATTAGTGCAGGGCTCCATTTTTGAATATACACTGAGATGCATCTGTCACGAGCCGCAACAATCTGGTTTGGAACGCCATCTTCTTCATTAGTAGCAATCCAACTACAGTATATGTAATATGTAAAATGTAGAATATATATATATGTAAAATGAGCATTGCACCTGCTGTTGAAGAACACTCTCCATGTTTTGTTTAGGGCTATCTATTCTCATGCACTGAATTCACAGGCAAAGGTTCTGTCTGCTCACAGCAGAAGCAAGTTGCACAAATTGGCAGGATGCCAGTGACAACCCTAACTCCATCCCCCCAAAAAATGTAATCATTTAAATTTCAGTTCTACTATTGAAAACAAAAAATAAAGAGAGGATGGACGTATATTTTATTGAATAACTGTACATGTGACAAAAGAATTAAGAAAGGAGGATCATCCTCATGAAGCATGAAGGAAGGGCAGAGGCATTACTAAGGCCTAGCATCAGTCAATTCAGTGCATTGTTAAGGTTGCGAGAAGACAGATTTGAGATGTGAGAGGAAAAAATGCAGCAAGCGCTGATTTGCACATACATTTTGATACATGATGCAGCCTATGACAATTGAATTACAGGATTATGAGTCAGCTGTACTTCACTCCCAACAAATGTAAGTATATTGAAGGAATTCAGTCAGATAGGTGTTGGAAGGGTTGTGGTTTGTTGGGTGGTTACCTCCCCGTATGGTGATCATGCCTGAAGAGTAACATTTTCTGAAATATTATGTACAAGAAAACGGCAGTAACACACGCAATCTCAATCTTTTTACCCCTATTTCTCTACTCCTATTTATCAATGAGATCCAGAATCCACTGCAGAACGATGGAGAGTTTCCTGTGTCTTCTCATGGCATCAATGGCACAATGGAAAAGGCACCTCAAACTTCCACTGAATATCAGTGGGTTTTGAACATATGGGGGATATTTGTTGTTGTTCAGTCGCACAGTCGAGTCCGACTCTTCGTGACCCCATGGACCAGATCCCGTCAGGCCTTCCTGTCTTCCGTCGTCCTCTGAAGTTGGCTCAATTTCATGTTCATTGCATCTGTGACACTGTGTAACCATCTCATCCTTTGCCGTCCCCGTCTTCTTTGACCTTCAATCTTTCCCAGCATCAGGGTCTTCTCCAGTGAGTGCTCCCTTCTCATTTGGTGGCCAAAGTATTTGAGCTTCAGTTTCATTATCTGGCCTTCCAGGGAACAGTCAGGGTTGATTTCTTTGAGGATTGACTGATTTGTTCTTCTTGCAGTCCAAGGGACTCTCAAGAGTCTTCTCCAGCACCATAGTTCAAAAGAATCTATTCTTCGGCGCTCGGCCTTCCTTATAGTCCAGCTCTCGCAGCCATACATGACTACTGGGAATACCATTGCTTTGACCATGCGGACTTTTGTTGGCAGGGTGATGTCTCTACTTTTTATCATGCTGTTTAGGTTCGCCATCGCTTTCCTCCCAAGGAGCAGGCGTCTTTTAATTTCATGGCTGCAGTCACAGTCTGCGGTGATCTGGGATCCCAGGAACGTGAAGTCTGTCACTACTTCCACGACTTCCCCTTCTATTTGCCAAGGAGTGATGGGGCCGGATGCCATGATCTTAGTTTTTTTGATGTTGAGCTTCAAGCCCACTTTTGCGCTCTCCTCTTTTACTCTGAGCAAGAGGCTCTTTAGATCCTCTTCACTTTCAGCCATTAGAGTGGTATCATCTGCATATCTGAGGTTGTTGATCTTTTCCCCAGCAATCTTAATTCCCGCTTGTGATTCATCCAGGCCAGCATTTCGCATGATGTACTCTGCATATATATTAAATAAGCAAGGTGACAGTATACATCCTTGTCGTACTCCTTTTCCTATGCTGAACCAATCAGTTGTTCCGTATCCGGTTCTAACTGTCGCTTCTTGGCCCTTATACAGGTTTCTCAAGAGACATGTGAGGTGGTCTGGTACTCCCATCTCTTTAAGGACCTGCCATAGTTTGTTGTGATCCACACAGTCAAAGGCTTTAGCATAGTCAATGAAGCAGAAGTAGATGTTTTTCTGGTACTCTCTTGCTTTCTCCATAATCCAGCGAATGTTGGCAATATGATCTCTCGTTCCTCTACCTCTTCGAAACCCAGCTTGTACTTCTGGCAGTTCTCTATCCATGTACTGTTGAAGCCTAGCTTGTAGGATCTTGAGCATGACCTTGCTAGCGTGTGATATGAGTGCAATTGTGCGATAGTTTGAACATTCCTTGGCATTGCCCTTCTTTGGGATTGGAATGTATACTGATCTTTTCCAATCCTGTGGCCACTGTTGCGTTTTCCAAATTTGCTGGCAAATTGCGTGCAGCACTTTAACAGCATCATCTTTTAAGACTTTGAATAGCTCAGCTGGAATACCATCACCTCCACTAGCTTTGTTGTTAGTAATGCTTTCTAAGGCCCATTTAACTTCACATTCCAGGATGTCTGGCTCAAGGTCAGTGATTATACCGTCGTGTTTGTCAAGGACATTGAGGTCTTTCTTGTATAGTTCTTCTGTGTATTCTTGCCATCTTTTCCTAATCTCTTCTGCTTCTGTTAGGTCCCTACCGTTTTTGTCCTTTATCATGGCCAGCTTTGCATGGAACGCTCCCTTGATTTCTCCAATTTTCTTGAAGAGATCTCTAGTCCTTCCCATTCCCATGGGGGATATGCTAGTATGGAAAAGTGTAATGTTTCAAAATGCCTCATAGATATTTCAGTTGCTAATTTATTTATATGTGGCTTTTTCATATTTTGGTGTTGACCCAGTGTTTAGACAAATGGGGGGGAGAGGTTAATACTTAAGACAGCCAATTGGCCTCAAGGTCAGTATCACCTTCTCTGACTGGTCTGCTGATAGAGGAGATTTACACTGTACCTCAAAGAACAGAATGCTGTGAGCTGCCTCCGTGCTTGAGAGGAGACGGAAGAAACATGACAACGGGGTCTCAGCTGATCATTCTTAGGAAGGATACAATTACAGATCAGTCTCCAATTTTGACATATTTATTTGTGTGTCCCCTAGTTGAATCCAAACAAATGCTGACCATATAAGCCTAGCTTGTTATCCCTGTTTGGTTCTCACATCTGTTAAGACAACTTCATTATGTTATATGCTATGAGGAAAGTCTGAAGAGTCTGGGACTTTTCAGTTTAGAAAAGAGACGACTAAGGTGGTGGGGGGGCATGATAGAGGTTTATAAAATTATGCACGTGGTAGAGAGAGTTGACAAAGAGAAATCTTTCTCCCTCTCCCAAAATGCAAGAACTTGAGGGCATCCAAATGAAGCTGATGGACAGTAGATTCAGGACAGACAAAAGGAAATACTTCTTTACACAGAGAGTGATTAAAATGTGGAATTCACTGCCCAAGGATGTAGTGATGGCTATTGAGGTTAACCGGTGTGGTTAGTCCAATCACCATTAGTTAGCAGAGTGATTAAATAAAGCTACAAATGCAGCAGCGTCACCTTACCAGGTTACTCAGCTTACAAAGCTACACAGAGCCACATTGCCAGTTTAGAAGAGAAATACTCCTTTCTGTATTTGAGAAGTGCACTTTGGATAGGAAAGAGCAGAGCTTGATAGAGTACTAACTTAGTAGCTAAAGGAGGGAAGCAGACAGCAAGAGGCCCATCTGCCTCACGGTGCCAGGAGAGGATTGCATGTCTCTCTCTTGGTGGGTGCAGGAAGAGAGCAAGTCTTCATCTGAATGAGAAAGAAGAAGGAAGGGGAAATGGTTCCTGAGAACACAATCTGCATTTCAAAGGGGACAGTGGCAGGAGAGTGAAGAAAGGTAGAAAGGTCAGTGTGCCTATCTAGCTATACAGCCTCTCTTGCCACTCAGTCTGGAGGTCTGAGACAAAGTACATCGCATCTGGAAATATCAACAATGGCCACAGGAATATACAGCTTTAAAAAGGGATTAGATAGATTCATGGAGGAAAAGTCTATCACTGGTTACTAGCCATGGTGACTGAGGAGAACCTCCACATTCAGAGGCACTAAATCTCTGAATCCCAGAGCCAGGAGGCAACATTAGAACACATCAGCCTCTGTGCCCTGTTGTTAGCCATCTAGGCCACTGTGTGAGACAGGATGCTGGACTAGATGGACCATTGGTCTGACCCAACAGGGCTCTTCTTATGTTCTTGTACAGAGCAGAGAAAGAGCAAACTAGAAAGTTTTCAATAAACCCCAATTAGTTGTGATGTCCATAGATGGCTCTTTACTTAACTGATGTTTGTTTCTTACTTTCAGGCCAGGGTTCTGAATGCATTTACTCCGTGTTTAGAATCCCGGGTTGTAAGTAAGAAATAAAATGCAATTTGTTAAAGCATTAATTTGGACATCACAACAAGTTGTAGTTTATTGAAGACTTCTGGTGAAAGGTACTGGGTTCAAGAAGCATAGACAAGTGATTTGAGCTCATGATTTATTCGTAGGTAGAAACTGAGACAAGAAAGCGGGGCCCGGGGGCCTGCTTTTATGCCAGTTCCAAACCACACCCAACACCCGTGATTGGTCTATTTACAGTGTCCCCATAACCGTAGGTTCATTCTAGGATCCAGATCGGCCAATAGGTCTGTTCTAGGATCCTCAGTATCCATTGTTCTAGGCTGCAGAGCTCTGTGCATTCGCTAGGCCACGTGCGAGGCTGACCGCCTCCGTGGTCCTTTCTTAGGACATAACATCAGGGGTCGGATGGGGCCGGAGCTCTCCGGAGCACCACTTTGGGAGTGAGGAGCCCAGGGGGCGGGGCTTCCCGGGGGCGCAGAGATCCGCGGTGCCCCGGGAGGTCTGGCCACCCCATCCCAAAGTTCTCGAAGTGGAGCCTTGAACTGGCTTGGCTGGGTGCCTGTGAGTCCCCGTGCAGAAAAGAAAGCCCTTGAGTTAGTCAGTTTTGGATTTGTTTGTTTTGGTGGGGAGGGAGCTGGCAGGCCCACATGGAGTCTTGAACTGGCTTGGCTGGTTGCCTGTGAGTCCCCGTGCAGAAAAGAAAGCCCTTGAGTTAGTCAGTTTTGGATTTGTTTGTTTTGGTGGGGAGGGAGCTGGCAGGCCCACATGGAGTCTTGAACTGGCTTGGCTGGTTGCCTGTGAGTCCCCGTGCAGAAAAAAAAGCCCTTGAAATTTTGAATTTGTTTGCTTTGGTGGTGGGGCGGGGAGGAGCTGCCATGCAGCAGCGTCACCTTACCAGGAGGGGAAAGGAGTGCTTGAGCTAAGGCCCATATTTTATTCTGATCACAAACAAACTGAGGCTTCTGACACAGTCTTTTGGCTCAGTCACTTTCTACCCATTCTTCCTCCCCCGTGTGTAGAGGCAAAATGGCAAACAGGAAGTATGAGGTTTGTTTGGGACATCTGAATGCAGCCTTTGTGTTTCACATAAATCTTCACATAGTGAATAAATGTAGGAATTAAGTTGCCTATGAGCATCTGTTGCAAAGATCATATCATACCTAAAGCAGTGCCCGGGAGGATCGTTAAATATGAATCTGATCAGTGTGCCTCTAAAATAGGGGGAAACCATCTTCTGTGATAATCAGCAGGTCATGCAACAAAGAATCTAGGCCCCACGTAAGGAAGAGCATGAAATTTTCCAGAGATGCTTCTCTTACTGCAACTTACAGCCACCTGGAGAGATAAAAACCTCATTTAAAAAAAAAAAGACTGACACAGCTACCCACCTGCATTTTTCCTTATGAAAGTTAGTTCACATTGCATCAAAAATAGTAAATGCTAGTATGAAAAAAGTCATGTCATTTACAAGGGTCAGATGTTGAATTTTATAATTTCTGGGTTCTAAGCTTTTACATTCAGTGGAACAGACAACATTTGTTCACATCAAACTGTTATATTGCTAATTCCTGAAATAATGTGTTCAGTCTGGCATATCATTCTGCTGACAAGCAATTGGCAGGTAGCTTTTACAATAGCAAGATGGATTCACAGCATGGAATGTGTTGATTGCTCATGTCAATCCCTTTGCAATTTTAAACTGGTAGTAATTAGAGCTATAAATCTCTCTCAAATATAATTAGATTACTATTTATACCTATGTTGTTAAAACCAGCCTCAGACAATTACTTTTTGGGTGCCATTACGGAGGAAAATCTCTTTCAAACAATCATCACGGAGTTTCATGCAATCCATATCCATAATTCTGTAATGATGACACAAAGCACAAAAATGTCAAAGAACTTAGGCTGTCTCCTTCCTAAACCTAAAGAGATAATACAGGAAGTTCAGTTGTGTAAGTGTCTTTAAAATTATAAATGACATCTCATCAATGTTGGATTAAATGATAGGGGCCCCTTCATAATCTACCATCCTGTATTTTTCTGATTCAGATGCCAAGTGTCCAGAATATGATTGGAAGACACGCGGCAGCAACTTTGCTAACGATAAGCAGGGATGGTGCTAGTCAGTGTCCATATGGGACAGCAGCTAGGGTTGCGAGGTCCCTCCTGACCATCAGCGGGGCATGGGGGGTAGGGTTGCCAGCTCCAGGTTGGGAAATGCCTGGAGATTTGGAGGTGGAGCCTATGGAGGACAGGGAACACAATGGAGTACAATGCCATGGAGTCTACCCTTCATAGCATCCATTTTCTCTGGGGGGATGGATGTCTGTAACTCTGGAGTTCGGCTATAATTCCAGGGGATATAATACAAAATACAACATATATACATACAGTACATTACAATTACAGTTACAATTTCACAAAATTAAGCAATTTGGTTACCAAATATATATTAACTGCCTGAAATCCCTAGACAGCACTCAGGAACCCTACCCATGCCAGTCAGTCAGTTTATTATTACAGTCGTCGACCAGTACATAACAATTTAAAAGACAAATAGAAAAATTCCCAATACTATCCTAGCTGCTTATGAGCCAGTAAAAACCTTAGTAACCTAAAAGCTTACAAGTTATATAAAATATAAAAGAAAAAAGTAAAACTACTATTCAAACCTTTTTAAGCCATTTAAAAAGTCAATTTAAAACAATTTTTGATAAAAGAAGAGATATGGTCTATTTGCCTCATTTTTTGTGTTCCTTATATACCTACAGAGTGTATCATACAGAGTGTATGAAAAAAAAGCATTTCTCCACAACACTCCTTCATCATAGTTTTTAAAAGACTATCTATAAGATACTAAAATACTGTCTATAAGGACCTAAAGAGCCTCTTACTCAGGGTAAAAGAGGAGAGCGCAACAGTGGGCTTGAAGCTCAACATAAAAAAAACTAAGATCATGGCATCCGGCCCCATCACTCCTTGGCAAATAGAAGGGGAAGTCGTGGAAATAGTGACAGACTTCACGTTCCTGGGATCCCAGATCACCGCAGACTGTGACAGCAGCCATGAAATTAAAAGACGCCTGCTCCTTGGGAGGAAAGTGATGGCGAACCTAAACAGCATGATAAAAAGTAGAGACATCACCCTGCCAACAAAAGTTCGTATGGTCAAAGCAATAGTGTTCCCAGTAGTCATGTATGGCTGCGAGAGTTGGACAATAAGGAAGGCCAAGCGCCGAAGAATAGATTCTTTTGAACTATGGTGCTGGAGAAGACTCTTGAGAGTCCCTTGGACTGCGAGAAGATCAAATCACTCAATCCTAAAAAAAATCAACCCTGACTGTTCCCTGGAAGGCCAGATAATTAAACTGAAGCTCAAATACTTTGGCCACCAAATGAGAAGGGAGCACTCACTGGAGAAGACCCTGATGCTGGGAAAGATTGAAGGTCAAAGAAGACGGGGACGGCAAAGGATGAGATGGTTACACAGTGTCACAGATGCAATGAACATAAAATTGAGCCAACTTCAGAGGATGGCAGAAGACAGGAAGGCCTGGCGTGATCTGGTCCATGGGGTCGCAAAGAATCGGACTCGACTGTGCGACTGAACAACAACAACTATAAGATACAATGGTACTTACTTTTATTGGGGTACATTTATATTCAACATTTTAGATTTCGAATTTCATAACTAATCTGTTTTACATCTACATTGCTGGTTTCATTTCTACTGCATATTCGGCATTACATATTTTTGCCATCTCTACCTACTCAGTGTAACTTTTAACAATAGGTAATATATCAGAGTATAGGGGGAAAACCTTTTCCAACAACCTAAGAGGCGACTCTACACATGGACATCACCAGATGGGCAACACAGAAATCAGATTGACTATATAATTTGCATTCAAAGATGGAGAAGCTCTATCCAGTCAGTAAAAACAAGACCTGGGGCTGACTGTGGCTCAGATCATGAGCTACTCATTGCAAAATTCAGACTTAAACTGAAGAAAATTGGGAAAACCACTAGGCCATTCAGGTTTGATCTAGATCGCATCCCTGATGAATATACAGTAGAGGTGAAGAATAGATTCAAGGGACTAGATTTGATAGATAGAATGCCTGAAGAACTATGGACGGAGGTTTGTGACATTGTACAGGAGGCAGCAATTACCACCATCCCAAGGAAAAAGAAATGCAAGAAAGCAATGTGGCTGTCTGATGAGGCTTTACAAATAGCAGAGGAAAGAAGGAAAGCGAAAGGCAAAGGCAAAAAGGAAAGATTGACCCAACTGAATGCAGATTTCCAGAGAACAGCAAGGAGAGATAAGGAGGCCTTCCTGAATGAACAATGCAAAGTAATAGAGGAAAACAATAGAATGGGAAGGACTAGAGATCTCTTCAAGAAAATTGGAGAAATCAAGGGAGCGTTCCATACAAAGCTGGCCATGATAAAGGACAAAAACGGTAGGGACCTAACAGAAGCAGAAGAGATTAGGAAAAGATGGCAAGAATACACAGAAGAACTATACAAGAAAGACCTCGATGTCCTTGACAACCACGACGGTATAATCACTGACCTCGAGCCAGACATCCTGGAATGTGAAGTTAAATGGGCCTTAGAAAACATTAATAACAACAAAGCTAGTGGAGGTGATGGTATTCCAGCTGAACTATTCAAAGTCTTAGAAGATGATGCTGTTAAAGTGCTGCACTCAATTTGCCAGCAAATTTGGAAAACGCAACAGTGGCCACAGGATTGGAAAAGGTCAGTATACATTCCAATCCCAAAGAAGGGCAATGCCAAGGAATGTTCAAACTATCGCACAATTGCACTCATATCACACGCTAGCAAGGTCATGCTCAAGATCCTACAAGCTAGGCTTCAACAGTACATGGATAGAGAACTGCCAGAAGTACAAGCTGGGTTTCGAAGAGGTAGAGGAACGAGAGATCATATTGCCAACATTCGCTGGATTATGGAGAAAGCAAGAGAGTACCAGAAAAATATCTACTTCTGCTTCATTGACTATGCTAAAGCCTTTGACTGTGTGGATCACAACAAACTATGGCAGGTCCTTAAAGAGATGGGAGTACCAGACCACCTCACATGTCTCTTGAGAAACCTGTATAAGGGCCAAGAAGCGACAGTTAGAACCGGATACGGAACAACTGATTGGTTCAGCATAGGAAAAGGAGTACGACAAGGATGTATACTGTCACCTTGCTTATTTAATATATATGCAGAGTACATCATGCGAAATGCTGGCCTGGATGAATCACAAGCGGGAATTAAGATTGCTGGGGAAAAGATCAACAACCTCAGATATGCAGACGATACCACTCTAATGGCAGAAAGTGAAGAGGACCTAAAGAGCCTCTTGCTCAGGGTAAAAGAGGAGAGCGCAAAAGTGGGCTTGAAGCTCAACATCAAAAAAACTAAGATCATGGCATCCGGCCCCATCACTCCTTGGCAAATAGAAGGGGAAGTCGTGGAAGTAGTGACAGACTTCACGTTCCTGGGATCCCAGATCACCGCAGACTGTGACTGCAGCCATGAAATTAAAAGACGCCTGCTCCTTGGGAGGAAAGCGATGGCGAACCTAAACAGCATGATAAAAAGTAGAGACATCACCCTGCCAACAAAAGTCCGCATGGTCAAAGCAATGGTATTCCCAGTAGTCATGTATGGCTGTGATATATTTTATTGAAATGTTTGAGTGCCCGTGTAGTTTGACCAACGTACTTGAGTCAACATACACAAATTATCAAATACACTGTCTCTTGTCTGTGCGATGCTCAGGTCTTCCTTTGAATCGATCAGAACGATTTCGATGTCTAGCTCTAAATCTAGCATTGTCTATGACCCACACAGGTATCCTCTCTCCTGAAATAACTTACAAAGTCTGTCTGATTCTAATTCAAAGTCCTCATTAGTGGTGGAATTCCTTTTTGCTCTTTAAAATTGTCTATATGGGAGGTTGATTTTTAGATGGTGAACATGATGAGAATCGAAATGTAAATAGGAATTTCTATCTGTATTTTTGTGGTAGGGACGAACAGCTAACTTTCTGTCAAGCACATAAACCGTGGTATCCAGAAAATTAACTTCCAAAGTACTGGCCACATACGAGAACGTGATAGACTCGTGGACAGTATTGATCCATTGTACAAACAAGTCCACGATTTCCATTTCCTTAACCAACATGAATAAATCATCTATATAACGCCTGTAAAATAAGATGTGCTCAAAAAAAGGGTTGTTGTTGTTATCCAATATCCACTTCCCCTCAAAATCACCCATGAATAAATTCGCGACGCTGGGCGCAAAAGCGCTACCCATTGCCACCCCTTTAATTTGGAAATAAAAATCTTTGCCAAAACGAAAAAAACTTTTTTCAAAAATAATGTCAACTATGTCCAAAAGAAAATGTGTGGGGGGAACATTGATGGCC
>NW_015161429.1:500703-503279 GCF_001447785.1 Gekko japonicus
CAGGGGTCATTTCGTAGAAAAAGAGCTAGGGGGACTCATTAGCATAACTCATTAGCATATGCCACACCCCCTGACATCACCGGAAGTGTGTCCTCCCCACAGCCGGCGGCGACCTCCAGCGGGCACCAGCAGGGAGCTCCAGGCCCCGCCCTCCCGCACCTCACCCGTGGGGATGGCGTCCCCCCGCGTCCCCCCCAAATGACCCCTGGTTGGTAGGTTCCCTGTCATGAGTTGTAATTATTTCTTGATAGGAGACCTGTATGATAAAGAGTAATCGAAACGAACGGTAACTCGAGAAGTTCGTCCCTGTCAGTTCATCTTGATGTCATCATCCTTTGTTTGATGGTGCCTTGCTGTTAAGAACAAAGATTAAACATCATGAAGCTCATCAGATTATAGCTTAATCATTGTCTATTATTCTTATAATTGTGTGCACTTTGCAGCAACTGTTCTGTATATTGTCATTTCATTGCTGCCCCCTGTGTTGTTATACCATATAGTATACATGAAGCTGCAATGTCATGAAAGAAATGACAAAATCAGAAAACTAGCAAAAAATAATAGGCCAAATGAAAATGCTTACAATGAATATTTATGAAAAGTAAAACTGGCATATTTATACATCCCTAATTTCCAGTGTCAAAATTATATTCTAGTAAAACCTCTAGAGACATGAAATATGAAATCTCTAGTGAAATGAACCATGAGTCAGGTTGGAGGTTACCTCAACCCAACTCACAATCTTGGCCCTGACCTGGATGGCCCAGGCTAGACTGATCTTGTCAGATCTTGGAAGCTAAGCAGGTCAGCCTTGGCTAGTATTTGGAAGGGTGGCCTCCAAGGAATGCCAGGGTCATCATGACACGGAGCCTGGTAATGGCAAACCACCTCTGAATGTCTTTTGCCTCGAAAAACCTACGGGGTCACCGTATGTCAGCTGTGACTTGATGGCAAACAAACAAACAAACCTCAAGAGAGGTTTTGAGTAGGATTTAAATCTCTCCCCCCCTTTCTCTGAGAGAGCATTGTTGGGTGAGTCAATAAATAGTAAATAAGAGCAGATGATCTTTGGTTGCAGGCCAGATGATGCATGTTTTCATTAAATAAATAATAAAAGATGGTCTCCCTGCAGAGTAATTTTCCAAAGTAGTCTGGAGGGAAATATAAGGTGTATTTATAATGTTTTTGCTGATGTCAGCATTATGGGATCTTGATTTGAAAGGAAATACGGTACATATTTATGTTCCACTCTTGGAGTCTAGTCCACTCCTGGTCCTTTTGTCCACTCACCTAGCTTCCCTCTGGAAATCAAGTGGATGTCCTGCTTTCAGCTATAAGTGGGAGCATAGAGCAGATACAGGAGGAACAGAATTCTGTTAATTGGTTCATGCTTTAATTTGCAATATCAATTCTAATAATTCTCAATGTTCAGCAAACAACAGTTCAGTACAATAGCAACAGGGTTTTGAGTGCTAGGTCTATATTAACCTTAATGTTAAAATACTCTTAGGGTTGGTAAAATCGAAGCATATGTTGCAATACAACTTACACTGGACCATCTTGTTCTTTTAAGAGTTGCATTGATGAGCATAAACTATTGATGAAAATAACCAAGGGTAATGATCTGAAACTTAATCCTGACTAAATGGAGGTGATACCGGTGGGTGGGGTTTAACCCAGAAACTGAGGTATTTCCTGTTCTGGATGGGCAGAAAAGATCTTTCCACTGTAGTGCATGCTCACTTAAAATCTAGATTTGATTACCACAAATACAGTCTTCCCTTGAAGACTGTCCAGAAGCTACAGTTGGTACAGAATCCTCTAGCCAGAATGTTGACTGGAGTAGGCTGTAGGGACCGTATCACTTCAGTTTTATTCCATCTACTAGGAATAAGGCCCGTTGTGGAAATAAATACAACGAGATCTAGAAAGAGGCTCTGGGAGAGTGCTCTGGCTTTGGGCAAACAGTGTCAATTTGCTGTGGCGACCGCAGCAGGGTATAATGACAGAGTCCACTGTTTTCTCCAGAGGAACTGATCTCTGCTACCTGAAGAGCAGTTGTAATTTTGAGTGATCTCTAGCCATCACCTGGAAATTGGCAACAATTGTTACCCAGGACGAAATGGCTGGTTTGGAGGGTGGAGTCTATGGCATTCTACCTATCTGAGGTCCCACCCCTCTGCAAACCCCACCCCCTCTCCAGGCTCCACCCCTCAAATCCCCAGGAATTTGCCAGCCCGGAGTTGGCAACCCCATCTCCTTCCCAGCTAACCATCAACATACCATTATCTGCCCCTTTGACTTTAGCTGACTTCTGCCCTCCTTTCTGCAGAGCAGTTGTAATTCCGAGTGGTCTCCAGCCCTCACCTGGAGATTGGCAACAATGGTTCCCCATGAGGGACTGACTGGTTTGGAGGGTGGAGTCTATGGCATTGTACCTGTCTGAGGTCCCACCCCTCCTCAAACCTCACCCTCTTCAGGCTCCATCCTTCAAATCCCCAGGAATTTCCCATCTGGAGTTGGCAACCCTATCAGGACTGGCCCCAATGTGTTTTCTCCCAAAGGCCAAAATAGGT
>NW_015161429.1:503559-504667 GCF_001447785.1 Gekko japonicus
GGCTCCACCCCTCAAATCTCCAGGAATTTCCATACCTAAAGCTGGCAACTTTATCTCCTCCCCTCTCAGCAGCCTCTTTGTAGGCAAAATTCTGTCTTTCTCATTAGCGGGGAGTAAAGCAGCTTACTTCATTCTCTTTGGCTTTGCGATCTGTACAACAGCGCTGTAAGGTAGGTTAGGCAGAAAGTCTGTGGCTGGTCCAAAATCACCCAGGCAGCTTCCATAGGGATGCTCCTGCTGAACAGAAGCAAGCTTTCTTGCCACACAAAGCGTCAATGGCAGCACCCTTACATGCACTCCTCCACAAGGATGCAAAATGGAGATGGGGCTCGGAACACAAGCGGGCTTTCAAGGGAGTCAAAGCCCTATTGTCGTTGAACGCTGTCCTCATGCACTATGATGAACAGAAACTGCTAGTGCTGGCAGCAGATGCATCTCCGTTTGGGGTGGGGGCAGTCCTCAGCCACTTAATGCCAGATGGCAATGAAGCCCCCGTCACATTTTATTCGAGGTCGCTATCGGCTGCGGAGAAAAACTATGCACAAATTGAAAAGAGGGTCTGGCACTGGTTTCCGCGGTCAAGAAATTTCATGACGTTTTGTTTGGAAGGAGATTTATTTTAGTGACAGACCACAAACTGCTGTTGGGGATTTTTGCCCCGGACCGGCAAATCCCCAACATTCTGTCTCCCTGAATGTTGCGGTGGGCGATCTTCCTCACCGCATATGACTATGACTTTGAGCACAGGCCGGGCAAGGCGATAGGACACATGGACACCCTCAGTCGCTGCCCTCTACCCAGCCAGGTCTTGGACCCTGCTCCAGCTAGCATGGTGCTAGCCATCGATGAACTGCCTCAGGCCCCAGTATCCTCAATGGACATCGCTGCTGCGACAGCTAAAGACAATGTACTGGGTGTGGAGGGGGTGGCCGGCAGGAAATGTGGAGCCGGAGTTCAAGCCGTTCAGGGCGCGCCAAAATGAGCTTTCGGTGTTGAAAGGGTGTGTGTTGTGGGGAAACCAGATGGTAGTGCCATCAAACTCCGACTGCCTAAATTCGTTTGCTCTGGAGCCCTCCTTCCTGAGCCAAGACAAAAATGTGTGAGCCAG
>NW_015161429.1:505134-509630 GCF_001447785.1 Gekko japonicus
CCTGCTGCGCCAGCATGTTACCCCGTGCTCTTCCACGGGCCGCAGCCCGGCCAAGCTGCTGATGGGGCGCCGCCTCACCACCCTTTTAGATCACCTGCACCCAGATCTGAATGATCTGAAGCCTCAGAAGCAGAGTGCATTTCTTAAGGTCCACAATTACGAGCAAGGTGATAAAGTTTTTTGCAGGAACTATGCAAAACAGTGAGTGATATCTTGGGTTCAAGAATGTACGTGGTCGAGCTTGCAGATGGCCGCAAGTGGCAATGCCACATAGACCAGCTTAGGCAGTGGAGGGCAAGGGAACGCCTAGACTCCCAGCCAGCTGAGTCCCCCAAACCAGAGGACCATCCCAGACCTCCTCCAGAGGTGAGTACTGCCGAGCCCAGTACTGTCCCCAAAGTAGGGCAGACCCCTACCTTCGGGACCGCAACAGAGGACGGAAGCATACCTGACTCACATCCCAGTGAGTCAAGCAGGGTCCCCCAAGCTGAGCTGTGTCCTGAGTCTGCACAGCTACGCAGGTCTCAGCGGGTGCGACGAGCACCAACCTACCTAAGTGATTACGAATGTACATAAAGGTTTTTACTTAGGGAGGAGGAGTTTGTAATATATTCAATAGCTGCCAGTGAATGCATAACAATATGTGAACTACATAATTGACTTGCCATGTAAAGCTTCATCCTGGGCTAGGATCCAAATCCATCCAATCACATTGCTAGCCCAGGAAGAACCAACCAATCACTGGTTAGCAAGCTCCCTGAGCGGGAACGTCTGTGATTGGTCCTTATGTATATAACCTTATTGGTTGATAATTGTATAGTAGGCGTGGCTACATTAGCCGGGAGAGTTTAAAAAGGGAACAGCTTTAATAAAAAAGCTGTTCTGGCTATCAGATGTTGATCCGTGTTGGAGTTGTGTTCGAGTTGTTGAATAAAGTTGAACCTTTGCTGAATCACTCTCCGACTTCTTTGTTAAGTGAGCGACTTAACAAAATGTAAGTATTCCTTGATAGTAAAACTAGAACATTGAAACCTGATGTTCTCAACCCTGAAAGATTTTAGGAGAGACTTTATATGCCATGTGAGTTTTGACAATTAAAGTTCAGTAGCTGTAGTTCTTGTGCTTCTTTTTTCCAGTGGCTTGCAGCATTATTTCCACTTCTCTCTCCTGAATGTGCACTTGCATGTATTGAATTATCATTATTTATAACCATCTAAGATCTGCCACAGAATTTTTGACTCAATGCCATTCAGCAGATTGCGATTATAGTTGTTCTATATTAAAAACACGGGAAGGTTTGTCTTCTTTTTTTCTTCCAGAATGTATTTATACCTCCATAATTTTAGCCTATGTGGAAATGATGTCTCCGAGAGCAGCATTACAGCACCACCTATTATGCTAATATTTTTAAAGAAAGAGAGGCTGCCACAAGTACATACCTGGTCATGGACCTCCCAGAATTATTAAAGACTACAGGAAGTCTAAGTCTACATCAATGAATGTTGAATATGAAGTGGTAAAAAGAGTGGGATCTAACTATGGTGTGGGAGGTACACTCTTTGGGAAATAAAATATGAACAGGCCAAAAAAAAATCCCAAATAGATGGAAAACAGCACAATGCAAGAAGACAAAGTAATAACAGGCTAGAATGCAGTGTTAACAGTATTAGAGACATTTGGAATAATAATATTAAAAGACAGCAGCCAAATGGGACCGCAGGATTTCAAAGCTGTCAGCTGCCTGTGGAGTAAGTATTCATACCCTCCGTTCACAAGTAGCAACATTTTATATGTGGCATCCCAAAATTAGGTGTACCACCTGTTCTTATTTCATAGAATGGTTCCTTATTTAGTATTAGAAATATTCCTGGAAAAGAAGAAATGCACCATAACTGCAAAAGCCAACTTGAATTTAATACATTGCATGGACGGTATATTTTAAGAAAGTACTATTAATGTTTTGACATATGTAATGTGTCATTTTCCATGTCCTAAACCTGGCTTTGATTATCTTGGTGTGCCGCTTGAAGGGTTTTTCTTCCATCTGCCTCATTTCTGATATCAAGGTCAGTCTGGGATAAAAATGATTTAACCAACAGTGTATAGGAGGACCGTACACCAGGGTTTAGCTCCTTTCACCAACATGCTCCCTATCATGTAAAAAATATATACTTAACACACCGACTTTCGACCACCTGTTTTCCATGTGAGTGGTACACATCCATGTATAACTCCTCATCATGACTAATTCAGTCCTATGAAGGCAGTCTATATATAAACTATAACTGAAGACCATTTTTAAAATGTGCTATGATGAAATGAACTTGCCCCAGTAATATTTTTTTACATTCAGACAGTTATGTGAAATCAACATCTTTTGGTGGTCCCCAGGCCCAGGGACGTCCGACTTGCCTCGACCAGGACCAGGGCTTTCTTGGCCCTGGCCCCTGCCTGGTGGAATGAGCTCTCAAGTGAGATCAGGTCCCTACGGGATTTATTACAATTCCACGGGGCCTGCAAGATGGAGCTCTGCCACCGGGCTTTTGGTTGAGGCAGCAGGCGTCCCCCTCCTTGGGCCGGCCATCATTTATAGCTTGGGTCGGCCCCTATTTACAGCCTGGGTTGGAGACCCTAAATTTATCTCTGGGAAATTATTCCCAGTATAGCTGGCTTTTACTAGTTGTATGTTTTATATGTTTTAATGTGGTTTTAATTGTATTGAATTGTATATTGTTGGAACCCTCCCTGAGCCCATCAAGGGGAGGGTGGGATATAAATCCAAATAAACATAAACATAGTATTTGGAGGTCTGCTGATGTATGTTTTTCACTGACCTGAAGATCATTATGGCTTGGCTGTTTCCAAAGCTGGAGAATTCTGCCCCCCCCCCATTGCTTTGAAGTTTGGTAAACATTTTAATTGCATGGAGACAGACTGTCTGGAAATGTATCCAGTCACAAACTGCCACAAACAGCATGAAAGTTCGTGGAATGTTTGTACCTGTTGCCCTGCCATGAACTTCACTTCACAAACCACAAACCGGCCAAAATTTGTGGCAAACTTTAGTTTGTGAGCTGGTTCATGCCCATTCCCTAAATAGGATTAACTGAATTCCAGCTAAAAGTTTTATTTGCTATTTGTTTCAAAGCAAAGTGAACCACTGCTGCTTAAAAAAGGTAAAGGTTCCCTTGCTCGAAAGCTAGTTGAGTCTGACTCTAGGGTTGTAGTGCTCATCTCCGTTTCAAAGCCAAAGAGCCAGCGCTGTCCGAAGACGTTTCCGTGGTCATGTGGCCGGCATGACTACACACCAAGGCGCACGGAACGCTGTCACCTTCCCACCGAAGTGGTCCCCTATTTATCTACTTGCAATTTCTTGCTTTTCCTTCACAGCTGCTTAATATACTGAAAATGTAATTTCATTTTCAAACAATAAAACCAAAAAGGTGTGTAAAAAAACCCATTTAACATTAGGGATAATATTTGGTGAATAGCCTTATTTGGTTTGTATACATGTTGTGAGCTGTCCAATACTCATTACTGTTTATAATATATGGCACATTTTTATACTGTTGCTTTAAAATATATATCCCATATTCACCCAGCCTTAAAACCTCTGTGCTGGGCTCTCATTATTTTGAACTGCAAGGGAGAGGATTTTCACAGGGTTAGTAGAACCCCCAAACTTGTGGTTCCTTATATAATGGCCAGTGCACATTAGAACTAGAGGCATGGGAAATTACAGCTTCCCTCCCCTCTCCAAAAAGACTACATTACTCTCTTCCTCTGCTGCTAATAGGTTCAGGAAAGAACATCCATTTGCTGGTATTTATGGTCTCCAGTAAACCCAGCTGGTACTGCTGTTCTTAGCATTTTATCAGGATGGTGTGTATTTTACTTTATAGAAAGCCTATCTAAAAGCCATGCATCGTGGGTTGTAACTGGCCTCTAGATGATGCTAGGATGCTTTATAGTCTGCTAAGTTAAAGCAATCCATTGCTGCAAAAAAGGACCTTGAGAAACTTCAAAATCATTTGGTGGGTGCTTGCTTTAGAGTCTGTCAGTGCACTGCCTCATTGTATGCCAGTTTTAAAAAATTATCCCCTGGAACAGGGTCTCTCTGAAATGGCTGGTCATCACTGTTACCTTTTTCTAAGAAATGCCTTTGAGGGTGGGTTGTTTTTTTAAATAAAAGGGTTCTAAGGAATTCTGATAGCAGTCCCTTTGTCATTGTTCTGTGGCTCCAGGCAGTGAGGTTTGGATTCCGGAAACAGATCTGTAGAGACTGTTGGAAGATTGGGAATGCTCCCAAGTCAAGGAGTGTTTCAACGTTTATTAGAGCTTAGGGAGTGTTATGTACGTGGACTGCCTCCAGGGGTCCACGGACAGGCTAGAGCTTGGATCCGAAAACAAAGGAAACTTCGGATCCTGGATTCCCCAGCCCCAACCAATAGCCACCTTGGCGGGACATTTAAACCCTCCAATGGGAGTGGGGGGGG
>NW_015161429.1:509711-513962 GCF_001447785.1 Gekko japonicus
GCGTGGTCCGAGTCCTCCATGCGGCGAACCCAGTACTTTTCAGTGGCGACAAGGATGGGATCCCGCTGAGCCAGGCCTGGCTCGCATCCCAGCCAAGCACCGAGCATCGTTCCAGCCAACGTGCCCAGCACTACAAGCGCATCGCTGCAAGGAACCCCGCTCCTCGCTAACACTTCGCCATGGCCTCTGCTCAGGGAAACTTGGAGACGTATGATCCAGCCCACCCCGAGCTATGGGACTCGTGGACTGACCAATTGACTTGCCACCTAGCCTACAATGAAGTATCTGATCCGGGCAAGTGACGGAACCTACTCCTAAGCACATGTGGGGTGAGCACCGTCCGCCTAGCAAAGAGCCTCCTCGCGCCGAGATCAATCCTCCAGTGCTCGTACGAGGAGATCATCGACGCACTAACGAGCTACCTCATGCCCCGGCTGACCACCCTTGCCAAGCGCATCGAGTTCCCGACCCGGATCCAGAACGCGGGCAAGACGGCCACGGCTTTCCTGGCAGCCCTGCGACAACTGGCCATGGGGTGCTCCTTCACCAAGGTGGAAGAAAATTTGCTTACGCAATTCGCATGGGGCATCAGCGACCAGAAGCTGCGCAGGAGCTCGATGTTGCCCTCCAAATCGCCATCGCCCACGAGGCCTCACGCTGAGACCATCAGCCAGTGGCAGCTCGCCTCATACTCCCCAATTCAGGCCCAGAGAACTCGGAAGAGGAGGACATCTGGCTCGTCTGACAGCCATCGTGCCGGAGACCACCGGGCTCTGAGGCATCAGGATCAACCGGGAAAAAACACCGGCCGCCCCACATGCGCAAGCTGCGGCGAGGCACACGAGCGCAAGGCTTGCCGTTTTCGCGATGCGACGTGCCACACTTGCGGGAAGCAAGGCCATCTCGCTCGTGTCTGCCGGTCGAAAACAAACCGGTACCAGCAGCAACCACGCTGCCAGGCCGCTGGATCCCACGAGATGGATGTCGAGATGTCCGACCTCTACCTCCTCACGGACCGGCCATCACTGCAGGTACTCCGCCTCCCGAAAGTAGAGCCTACCCCGAAGATCCAACTAACTGTACAGATCGAGGGGTCCCCCTGCACGATGGAAGTGGACTCGGGGTCTGCAGTGTCCATTATTTCCGTGGACACGCTACGCAGACTTTGCCTAAATGGGGGACCCCGCTTGTGCCTGCCCCACTTGAACTTGGTAGACTTCCAAAGGAACCCGGTTCCTATACGGGGAGTGGGGTCATTCCGGCTACAGTTCCAGGGGTTCGGGGGACTGTTGGACTTGATTGTAGTCAAGGGAAATCTGGTCAGTCTGCTGGGAAGGGCCTGGTTCGCACCGCTGGGCATCACAGTCGGGGTCGGGGGAGTGCTTAAATCCCTTTGCAGAGATTTGTAGAGAGTTCCTGGCCATTTTCGATGGGGCTTTGGGTTGCTACAAGGGCCCCCCAGTTTCCTTACAGTTAGACCCCAAGGTGGCCCCAATCCGCATGCGGTTCCACACAGCCCCATTATCTGTACGGCCTAAGATTGATGCGGAGCTGGACTGCTTGGTAGAGCCCGTCCCCCACGCCATATGGGAAACGCCCATTGTGACCCCTTTGAAGCCCAACGGCGAGGTCTGCATCTGCGCGGACTATAAGTGCACGATCAATAAGGCCCTGCACGACCACTCATACCCCACCCCGGTCGTTAGTCACGTGCTGGCCTCGCTGGAGGTGCCCAAGATTTTTGGGAAACTTGACCTGGCACAAGCCTACCAACAGCTGCCAATAGACGAGGCCACCGCGACCGCATAGACTATAGTCACCCACAGGGGTGCATTCAAGGTCAAGAGATTACAATTCGGGGTGAGCGTCGCCCCGGGGATTTTCCAACAACTAATGGACTCCTTGTTAAAAGAGATCCATTGGAGTGACACCGTTCTTCAATGACGTCTTGATCGCTGCCGCAACCCCCAACAAATTCGCCTCTCGTCTTCGCACCGTCCTGCAGCGTTTTGACTCAGCTGGGCTCAAAGTGAAACGTGAGAAGTGCCTCCTCGGGGTTTCGGAGGTGGACTTCCTGGGGTTTCGCGTCGATGCTACCGGTCTGCACCCAGCGAAGGACAAAGTAAAGGACATCGTGGAGGCTCCCGCCCCTACGTGCAAAGCGGAACTTCAGGCATTCTTGGGACTAATAAACTTTTACCACGCCTTTTTGCCCCACAAGGCTGCAGTAGCAGAGCCCCTACACCGGCTCCTGGATAAGTTGGCCCCATGGACGTGGGGCCTGAGGGAGGCGGCAGCGTTCAGGGGGGTGAAAGCGCTTCTTTTTTAAAAAACAATTTATTTATTAGTTTTTTTATACAACATTAGTTTCCTTTTATACATACATCTTAGAGTCATTTATTCCTTTTCTAACCAATTATACATTCCCGACCATCGCTTTTCAAAAAGTTCTTCATTTTTCCCTTGCAACATTAAGTTCAGTTTGTCTATTTCCATTACTTCCAATAACTTCTCTATCACATCCTCTTGTTTTGGGGTATTATCTTGCTTCCAAAATCTTGCCCATAAAATCCTTGCTGTCTACAGGACATTTTTAAAGTACAATGGATTACCAAGGAATGTGTACCTTGGATACGGTATATCCTACAGTAATCTTGCTGAAGACAAATAGGTTTCAGTCTGATCAGGTCCTGATTGGGAGATTACCTGGGAACTGTACATATGCTATTTTAAATTCCATGATGGGAAACAGTTAGGATATAAATTTTAAGTAAAATTATTCTTATGGACTATAAGACAAGAATCCAACTCCTCTTTCTGATAAAGATTATTCGTGGCAATTCACATTGAACATATGAAGTAAGGTCAGTACCATATATAGTCATAAACAATGCTTCACTGTGTTTTCTTTTCTGGCCCTTAAAGGGCAATATGAATGACTGAATATAATAGTATTTGGTGGAACACAATACCTTAACCTTCCTCCTGAATTCTGACAAGTTGAATCAAGTATGACCAAGCTTTAATTACCATATTTTGAATAATGGCAGAACACTTTATAAGACTATCTCTCCACCCAGGTTTCTCTTATTTTTATGGGTGCAGTGAATTTTTGTGAACTCTGTCCAGATCTTGTAACAAGCCAAAAACACATATGAGAAGGGTACCCTGATTATTTATTTCTGTTCCCTTCCAATTTTAACCACAATTAATCTTCAGTGAAGCGCAATATTTTTGTAAATGTGGACCAAACAACTGCAATGCAGAAATGCCACAGAATAAGGAGAATATACTCAGCTTCAGTAACATGTGACCTCTTGCTTGTGAAAATTCAAACTGTATCAACTAAAGTACACATGTAATTTAATTCTGAAAATCACTGGCATTTGTCTTCTCTGCCAAGTTTGTTGGCCATCCAGAGCAGCTGGTTGGCCGCTATGTAAAACATGATGCTGGACTAGGTAGACCAATGGTCTGATCTAGCAGGATTCTACTTATGTTTACAAGGGAGTTGATGTTTTTATAGACTCAGGAGGAGGGGGTTGGAGGAATTTTAATACTGCTGTAGTGTACTGTTTCTGGAATGTTCATGATTGGCAGAATGAGGGAGAAGACTTACCCCAAGAAATTCTGGGGCAGGAATGACTGGGAAGGATATAATACTTGGTGAATTTATCTAGGTGTCGGTTGCATATGTTTAAATTACTATACCTAATTTAGAGATTTTTTTGGATAGGTGGCATAAAAATCCACATATATTAATAGCATTGCATAGTCTTCTTCTGAGTAATATTCATATGTTACACTTTGGCTATAACTTGCAAAGCAGTATGTGTCAATCTCATCTGCTGTGAGATGTGGATTATAAGTGTCCCAGGCAATGTCCCCTCTAAACTCCCCAGTGTTGTGAGCAAAAATTCTACCTCATGAGCAAGAAAAGCTAGTATCATTAAAGTTGTGAGTCTATATTTGACGATCGCATAAGTTAGTTGTTTCCATAACCTTGTAAAAATCTCAGAATGAATTATTTTAAATTATATTTAAACTATATTTTAAGAATATTTTAAGCATTATAAGAGAACACAGAAATAAAGTCAAATTTCATTACAAAAATGTCCTCTATGGGGGTAGATCATGTCTACCTGCCCCTTTCCACAATATTGGCCTCCGGAGAACAGGTCTACCCTTTCCACTATATTGGTAGATCTGGCCTAGGACTATCACCCTGTGCTGAGCCTTAGAAAACATACC
>NW_015161429.1:514321-516998 GCF_001447785.1 Gekko japonicus
GTATGATAGCCACCTGGTGGGCTTGTTTGCGTTCTCAAAATGATACAATTTGGCATACTCTATCTGTTTTGCAATTTCCTGGGTTAATAGCAGATTCATTTTGTGCGTTAGTATTTTTATTTTGACTTGAGCTTCTTCCCTATTCAGTCCTGTTTTTGTCTTATCTTCTTGTATCTTAATTTCTTTACTCATTTTTTCGTATTGCTGATTCTTTTTCTTCCTTTTCCAGGCTTGTTGGCTTATGAACCAACCTCTTATATAAGCTTTAAATGCATCCCATACTATATTTATTGGCATCTCTGGTTGAATATTCCTCTTGAAGAATTCTTTAATTTCTATCTTTGTTTTTTCTACAAATTTAACATCTTTTAATAGACTGTTATTTAGGATCCATCTGCTGGATTTCCATTGATCTTTGAAAGATAGTAATAGCGGGTTATGGTCCGCGAATGTTTTTGGAAGGATTTCCGCTTCAGTCATGTCTCCCAGCATTGTGGTATTGACCCATGCCTTGTCAATCCTTGACCATGAGTCATGCCTGTTGGAATAGAATGTAAAGTCTTTCTTGTTTATGTTCCTAACTCTCCAAGCATCTACTAAGCTAAATTCTTCTGCCGTTTGTATGAATATTTTATGCAAACTTTGTCCTGCTTTTACATTTTTGCTTCTTTTTTTCCTGTCCATTTCTGGGTCCAACACCGCATTGTAGTCACCAATTATACATATGTTTTTACAGTCATTATTTATCATAGTTTGCTTTAAGTTTTTGAAAAACAGTTCTTGATTTTGGTTCGGGGCATAAATATTAACTATCAATGTCTCAACTCCCTTTTTTGTAATCTTAATTGTTATTAATCTTCCATCTTCAGAGGCATGTACCAGTTCTGGGTTTAAATATTCCTTAGCATATATTGCTGTTCCATTTTTTTCCCTATCATTTACTGCCACAAATATTTTCCCCAATCTTTTACATGTCAAGAATTTTTCATCCCCTCTTTTTATATGGGTTTCCTGCAGACATATTACGTCTGCCTGCAGTTTTATAATTTGATGAAAGGTTCTCCTCCTCTTCTGTGGGCTGTTAAGCCCATTTATGTTGATTGAGAGGATTTTAAATCTTTTAGTACTTTCCATTCTTGCCTATGTTCTGGTTTGCCTTCTTTCTATACTGGAATCGGGTTAGCATTCACAACGTCATACTTTCCTGCCGTTTTCTTTGTTTTTCAGCTTTTGTTTTTCTTTGTTTTTCTGTTTCTTGTTCTGTCTTTGCTTCTTCCGGTTCTGATTCTGTTTCTTCTCCCTCTTCTCCCTCTTCTCCTTGCCACCCCAAGTCCTCCCCATTTCTTTCAAGGAAATTCTCTACTTTGAATATCGAATCCAATCTTTGCCTCCTACCTTTATACTCAAACAAGATCCCCTCCGGCACCAACCACCTGAAATTTATTTGGTTTGCTTTCAGTAAGTCAGTCAAGATATAGTAACACTGTCTCCTTTCTCTGACTCTCCACGGAATTTCCTTTAATATTTTTATTTCCGCATTTTGAATAGTAATTCTTTTTTCATATGAGGCTCTAAGTATTTTATCTTTCAGTTCCCTTTTATAGAACTTAACATGAACTTCACGCGGGACTTTATGCTTCTTTGCATACGCAGAATTTCTTCTGTATACTGCATCTATATCACTTTCTATCTCCTCTTTCGTGGCTATTTCTAATTGTTCTGCCAAAATTTGCGCTAATTCTTCTTTTAAAATTTTTTCTATTGATTCCGGGATATTTTGACACCTGATTATGAATGCTGCTTTATCCATCTCCAGGGTGATTAGTGAGTCCTCAATCTTATTTTCTCTTACTTTAATCTCCTGTATTTCTTCCTCTATGTCTTGTATTTTTCCTTTTATCTTTTCATTATCTGCTGCTATTTTGAGGATTTCTTGTTTGTTTTCATTTATTTGTTTTTTGATTTCTGTAGTTTCAGCTGTTATTTGGTTAGAAATTTGGGTTGTAACTTCTTCCATTTTTTCTTTCAGTGGCTCTATTTCTTTTTTTAGTAGTGTTGGGAGAGCACTATCTAACATGTTTTGCATAGTTTCTTGAATCATTAATTTAATATCATTTGCATTTATTTGTGGTGCTGGATTTTGTGCCATCAGCTTTAACTGTCCAGTGCCAGAGCCCTGACCTGGTGACGGGATTGAGCCCTTTCTTAAGGGACCTACTCCTGATGCCATCCTTGTAAATTTTGTATAGTACAGCTATATTTTAACAGATATTGTTTTATTTATTTGATTATTATAGCCTATTTGGTTGTTATAGGTTTTACTTTAATTACTGTCAATAGTTTAGAAGGTTCTGTCTCTTTACTGCTATCTTCTTTAAACACCTGCTATTCTAGTTCTCACCACCAAATGTCGCAATTCCGATCTCGCCAATGAAACCTCGTAGCACCTGCTATTCTAGTTCTCAACACCAGATGTCGCAATTCCGATCTCGCCGATGAAACCTCGTAGCACCTGCTATTCTAGTTCTCAACACCAGATGTCGCAATTCCGATCTCGCCGATGAAACCTCGTAGCACTCTTTCTTTCCAGCCCCTCCCTTCTCCTGCGTCTCCCCTCTTCTGACGTCACCGTGCTCCTCCTTGCAACCTCGCTCTCTCGCTTCCCGTCTGCCAGCTG
>NW_015161429.1:517541-523215 GCF_001447785.1 Gekko japonicus
TGGATAAGTCGGCCCCATGGACGTGGAGCCCGAGGGAGGTGGCAGCGTTCAGCTTCCCGAAAGCGCTTCTGATTTTGAACGATGTGTTGGCCCACTTTGATGAATCCCTCCCGGTCATCCTAGCGTGCGACGCCTCCCCCTATGCCGTCGGTGCAGTGCTTGGACACATCCGGATGGCCGCGAGGTCCCCGTGGCATATTACTCGCGGACGCTGACAGCCACGGTGCATAACTATGCGCAAATAGACAGGGAGGGGTTGGCGATTGTGGCAGGGGTAAAATAATTCCATAACTTCGTATATGGGCGGCCCTTCACAATTGTGACAGACCATAAGCCACTTTTGGGCCTCCTGGCTGCTGACAAGCAAATGCCGCAAGTCATGTCTCCCCGGGTGCTCCGGTGGTCCCTTTTCCTGGCGAGGTACCAGTACCGCCTGGAGCACCACCCGGGCAAAGCAATGGGCCATGCCGACGCCCTGAGCAGGCTGCCACTCCCTGCCACAGACCCCGACCCGGCACCTGCCACGGGGGTTCTGCTCATCGAGGACCTTCTGCAGCCTCCCCTGCAGGCCGCCGATATCGCGGCCAAGTCTACCCGTGACCCCCTTATCTCCCGAGTCTTGGGCTGGGTGGTGAGGGGGTGGCCGGCATCCTCCCCGGGGGCCGAGTTCACGGCGTTCACCACACGGAAAGATGAGCTGTCGGCACTCAAGGGGTGCCTCTTGTGGGGAGACCGTGGTTCCCAGCACTCTTAGAAAGAGGGTCCTTGAGGCACACCCCGGCATTGTGAGGATGAAGGCTCTGGCTCGGAGCTACGTGTGGTGGCCGGGAATGGATGCCGAGATCGAGTCATGGGTCCGGAGGTGCCAGACGTGCCAGGAAGTTTGGCCAAACCCGCCAAGCGCACCTTCACAGTCCTGGGAGTCAACCCACAAACCATGGTACTGGCTACATCTCGATTTTGCCGGACCATTCCAGGGACTAACTTTCCTAATCACGGTTGACTCCTACTCCAAATGTCTAGAGGTCAGCCCCTTGTCCACAACCTCCACCAAGGCAGTAATCCGATGCCTACGCCGGCTCTTCGCCACGCACGGCCTGCCGGACACTATTGTCTCAGACAGTGGGACGGCCTTCACGTCTGCAGAGTTACAGGAGTTCCTACAGAGGAATCTGATCAGGCACATCCGCTCAGCGCCCTTCCACCCCGCAACCAACGGCCAGGCAGAGTGGATGGTGCGAACTGCGAAGGAAGCCCTTAGCCGGATCTCCAAAGGGGACTGGGAGTTCTGCCTCGCCCGATTCCTCCTGACCTACCGGACAATGCTTAACCCCGTCACAGGTCACAGCCCCGCCGAGCTGCTAATGAGCCAGCGCCCAACAATGCTGCTGGATCGGCTGCACCCCAACCGGGCACCGAACTCGAGGGGACTGATCGAACAGCGGGAGGCTCCCAGGGGATTCTTTCCGGGGGATCCAGTGTTCCTCAGAAACTATGGGTCACGGGCCACGTAACCGGAGTCAAGGGCCCGACCTCCTACGAGGTGTCAACAGAGGACGGTCGGGTTCTGCAGAGACACATTGACCAACTGCGGAGGCAGCAACTCCCGAAGCCTGGGGACCCCCCCCAGTTGAGGGCCGGGGAGGGCACTCCCATCCAGGAACCTGACATGCCAGCCGAAACCCATCCCCGCGAAGACACTACGCCAGACAGCTCCCTTTCAGAGGATATCGAATCAACAACCCAACAACTGGCCCCGCAATTGGCGCCGCTGCCTTTGGACACAGCTAACCAGCCGGAACCAGAGGTCAGTGCACCAGTGCCGGCCCCCAGGCATTCCACGCGTGAGCGCTGGCCCCCCGCATACTTGCAGGACTACGTAACGTAGGCTGAGTTGAAACTATGGGGGGAGGGGTGTTATGTACGTGGACTGCCTCCAGGGGTCCGCGGACAGGCTAGAGCTTGGATCTGAAAACAAAGGATACTTCAGATCCTGGATTCCCCAGCCCCAACCAATAGCCACCTTGGCGGGACATTTAAACCCTCCAATGGGAGTGGGGGGTGGGCTGGTGGATATGTATATAATTGGCCCTGTTGGCCGTTAGAGTTAGTCTTTGTCTATGTGAATTACAATAAACGTGTGCTACAGCATGTCGTTGTCCGAGTCCTCCATGCGGCGAACCCAGTACTTTTCAGGGAAGGACTAGCAGCCCAGCCTTTTGATTCCTGGCTTTACCTGCTACCTGAAGTTAATTGCACATCCAATAGCGATGATTTATTTATTGGTATTCCGCTTCTCCCCCATCCCCCAGCAGGGACCCAAAGTAGCTTACAATACAAAAAGAGCAAATACAAGTGAAATAAACAAGAGAAACAGGGGTGGGGAGGCTTTTGAGTACTGAGCAGGTCCTTCCTCTGTCTTTCCTGACTGATCTGCCTGAAGCAATAACCCTCAGGCTGAGAGCAGAAGGATAAGATCTCTTTGACTCTTTGGGCCCAAGGGCTCATATGTCTGGGCACACCCATCCTTAAATACCCGAGAAGCTGGAGGAAAACAAAGTCTACTAGGCGTTAGACAGTTGCTACTACCCAGTTGTCAGGCTCTTCTCCATTCCTTGCCCTTGTACTGGAGTCAGCTGTTGGAGGCTTAAAAATTGGCCTTGAACTTAAAGTGGCCAGAGAAATGATGCTTGAACTCACTACAGACAGCCCCTGAGAACTTCTACAGTCGGTGGCTTCTTATACTCCTTCATGTCACTGTATGTGTGCCAAACACAACAGAGAAAAGACAGGTTCTTTCTTCACAGGAATAGCCTCATAGTCAATGGGGAAACCAGATGTGGAAACTCTACAGCTTCATCTAGGGATCTGCAACCTGAGCAACAAACATGTTTAACAGTCACACTTACCACAAAGGCATTGATCAGATGCAAGCCAATCACCCAGTCTGTTTGGTTTATGCTGAACAGACACAAAATGCTGAACAGGTTTGCATAGGTTTGGGGTTTCCCCCCAAAACTGCAAATGAACAAAAATGCTGCCAATCCAAACAGATTGGCAGTCATTAACTAACGACTACTTAATTGAATACTGAATGGTAGGATTTTTTAAAAACACTACATTTATTTATGACTGATTTAACTATCTAAGGCTGAATCCACACAGTAAGCTACCATTCTCCATGCAATTTTTGCCTGCTGTGCCCTGGGAAGGCTTTTTGAAGATCAGTAATTGCAAGTGCACTATTGTGAATGAACCTTATAATGATTTGTTCCCGTGATCTCTGAAGCTACAGATTTCATTTAAAAAAAAAAAAGTAACACCATTTCATTGCAGAGTTCTACAGGGAAATGTATTATTTGTTTATTAAAATATTTATCTTGCCTTTCCTTATGGCCAAGGTGCAGGCAGCACATTTTCCCTTATAACTCCACAACAAAAGGTCCGGGAAACATTTTTTTTTAAACACGATGGCTGGACTTCAGAAACCATGGCAGTAGATTGTCAGAAAGTCAGTTTGCAATAATACAATAGCAATTAACAGTTTTTAAAAATAAGACCTTAATAAAAAAGCTTCCAATGGCACAGCTGGGAAAATGGTGGTCATGGCTGCAGGAAAACCTGATTACTCTGTTCCATGCTGTTTGGAAGGAATGCAATGAACCTGTCTAACATCCATAAACAGTTGAAAAAATGTTGAACCACTCATTGAAAAACTGACTCCCTGTTCACACGCTGTGAGCCAAACCAGGGGGGAGGTATTGGTGTACCTTCAAGCTTCCACTAGTCACTTCTTCCTGTTTTGGAAAAATGAAGGTTCAGCTCAGTGTTTCTTTCAGTTTCAGTTTCTCATGAGCTTAAGTATATGCGAACCAGAATAGTGGTGGGAAATCCAGTGTTGGTTCATACATACCAAAATACATTCAGTGTCCCCATTCAGGCAACATGGTAACCGCACAAATCAGAACAGTATGCTCCTGACATGTATGGTTTTTGGCCACCCAGTATGTATTGACATAAATCTTGCAAGGAGTTAATATGCAACATTTTTTCTATTTGTACATTTTAGTTGATCACAGATTAGTGTGCAAACACATTACAAGTTTGTTGAAAAGATGGATGACCAGAAGGAAGATTCAGAGACAGGGTTAATAGGCTGAACTTGTTTTGAACCCAAGGATATTTCTGGATTTTATATGAAGAGTTTCAGTATACAGCCATTTTCGGAATTTTCATTATCCATACAGTCCATTGGCTGCATTTACAAAAATTGCTGGCACAGTATTTATGACATTCAGATGCTATTATAAAATGCCTTAAAACTGAGCAAGTTAACCTATAGTTGTAAACAGACATTTGGAAGAAATCTGTCCAAGATTATTGCCGCATTACATTTGCTTTTAGCAAAACGTCAAGGAATCAAGGGCAAATGTGTGATGTGTCAGCAAAATCAAGTCTTAAACCCTCACACAAACATTAAAACTCAGAAAATCTATTAAGTCAGCCTGTGTCTGCTTCCATGCCTTTGCCTGCTGCTTTGAACCCTACAGTTATAACATCTATGCATTGTGCCTGTAAAGTGTTGTCAAGTCAGAGCCAATTTATGGCGATCCCGTAGGGTTTTTCACGGCAAGAAATGAACAGTGGTGGTTTACCATTGCCTGGGTCTGTACAGTAGAAAACACCAAGAGTCCCTTAGCACCTTAAAGACTAACAAAATATGTGGCAGGGTATGAGCTTTCAGGAGTGACTGCTCACTTCTTCAGGTATCTGAAGATGATCACAGATTAGGTATTGTAGTGTCCGCTGACTGCCACCGGAGACCAGCGCACATACCTGAGCTTCAGTCCAGCACAACATTGGGGACTAGGATCCTAGTCCCTCCACTGGGGGAACCAATGGGAACCGTGGCGAGAAAATCAAACCCGCCAATGCGACCCAGGGGTGGTCCCCTGGCTGTGTATATAGTTGGCCTGCCGGCCGTTTGTTCTCCGTTCTTGTTGTGTACCTAATAAAGTGTGCTATGCACTACGTCATTGTCTGTCGTCCATCCATGCGGCAACCCACTACATAACAGTGGCGATGAAGGTGGGATTCAGCTGCTCCTGAGCCGGGCCATCGACAGGTGCGAGAGTATGCAGCGATCCGATGAGCGATCCAGCCGACGAGGCCATTCCTCTTATACCCGCTCCGACGCGCACAATGGCGACCACTCCAGGGTTCGGGCTGCAGCCGTCTTTTGACACAACCCGTCCGCAAGACTGGCCAGCCTGGGTCCGAGGCGTCAAGTCAGCGCTTGCCTTCTGCGACGTCACAGACGACAGCAAGAAATGAGGATTCCTCTTGGCCTCCTGCGGCACCACCGTCGTGTCCCTGGCCGAAAGATTGCTGTCCCCGATGGACCTAGATGCATGCACCTTCGAGGATATCGCCTAAACCAACGGAGCTGACTTGCAGGGTGACCTTCTACACCCGCAACCAGCTGGCCCGAGAGACTGCCATCGAGTTCCTAGCGGAGCTGCGCCATCTCGCCACCGACTGCAACTTCGGGGCACATCGTGGCCTGCATGAGGAAAAGCTCCGACGGAAGCTCATGGCCATGGAGAAGGTCGACCTCAAAGGGGCCCTCGCCGCAGCTGTCACGTGGGAGAGGTCGCACACCGCCCCTGCCACG
>NW_015161429.1:523355-555003 GCF_001447785.1 Gekko japonicus
GTACTGAGACTCCCCGGCAAATCCCCTGCCCCCAAGTTCATGACCACTGTAAAAATAGAGGGGTCCCCCTGTGAGATGGAGGTGGATTCGGGCTCCGCCGCTTCAATAATCTCTGCGGCGATGCTTAAGTGCCTGTGGCCTAAGGGGGGACCCCGATTGCGGCCAGCCCAGGTGACGCTAATGGACTTCCAGCGGAACCAGGTGCCAATAAAAGGAGTTGGGACATTCAAGGTTCAGTACAAAAATTTTAAAAGGAACCTGGACTTGATAGTGGTTGAGGGCGACCTAGTCAGTTTACTGGGACGGGCCTGGTTCGAACCCCTCGGAATCACGGTTGAAGGGGTACAGGAGTGCACGGCCCAAGACTTCACGGGGATCTGCCAAGAGTTTCCTGCCATTTTTGATGACTCTCTGGGCCGGTATACGGGCCCCCCGGTGTCCTTGCGCTTAGACCCCTCGGTGGCCCCCATAAGGATGCGTGCCAGGACGGTTCCTTTCGGCCGCTGTAAATAACCTATTGGGAAGTGGGTGTGTGTTTTGGGTAGCGGTTTCTCGGGGAATATAAGCCGGCCTGCGAGCCGGCCAAAGTGTTGGATCCCCAAGCATCGAGAATAAATCCACGTTTCAAAGAAAGTAAAGTTTATTTCAAAGCATTGGAAAGATACTCAAACACATTCTTTGTTAGAACTGGGGACCAGCAGTTAGGGCAGACATGATAAAGGGATTCAAGTTAGATACAGAACCAATGGATAACGTTCCCGCCGGCGGGCAGGAGAAAACGGTTGCTTGCTCAGATCTTGGGAACCAGGCAAACAGTAGACACAACACAGGTGCAGTTCTCAGGCTTGAGAAATAACAAGCTAGCAGCGAAGCATACTCTCCCCCTCACATCCTCCAGTTGTTTTACTTTGGCATTACAGCAGGCAAACACATAGGTCAGCTGGCAGGGACAGGGATCACATATGTACAACCAGAAGTCACACAGAACACCATGGCAGCTTGCTGACATACTGCCCCCTCAAAAACACACTTTAACCACCTCCTCCCGGGTTGGGCGGGAGACCTCCCGGGCTGGGCGGGAGACCTCCCGGTTTGTCCGGGAACTTCCTGTGGAAACAACGAAGCAGGTAAGGGGCCCGAATATCCCCTTCTTCCACCCATTCGCGGTGCTGGGGACCGAAATCAACCCATTCAATGAGGTACCAGAGTTTACCACGTTTCAGCTTGGAATCAAGGATATCAGCGATTTCAAAATGCTCATCCCCCTCAAGGATGATCGGAGGCGGGGGAGAAACAGTTGGCCTCCATGGAGAGGTGCCAGGATCCTTCTTCAGCAAACTCATGTGAAATACAGAATGCAGAGAACGCAAATTTTTAGGCAATACAACATCAACAGCAACATCAGTAATCACCTTGCGCACCTTGAACGGCCCAATAAATTTCCAACCCAGTTTTCTGCTAGGGCGCAACATCTTGATGTTTTTAGTAGAAACATACACAAGGTCCCCAGGTTTCAGATCAAATCCCACCACCCTACCCTTGTCTGCCTGGGCCTTATAAGCTGCTTTAGCAGCATCGAGAGTTTGACACAAAAGTGGCCATGCAGTTCTCAGAGAAGAACACCAGGTATTAGCATCACCCACGGGACGGTCAGAGACCCCCTCCAGGAAAGGAAGGGGGGGCTGTCATACCCAGAGACAGCCTTGTATGGAGACATGCCAGTCGAACTATGCACAGTGTTATTGTAACAATATTCAGCCAGGGGTAACAAATCAGCCCAATCATTTTGTTGGTAATTAGTGAAGCAACGAAGGTACTGCTCCAAAGTTTGATTAACCCGTTCTGTTTGGCCGTCAGTCTCGGGATGATAAGCGCTGCTGAGCCCCTGCTCCACCCCCAAAATAGCGAGGAGTTCCTTCCAAAATTTAGAAACAAACTGGGTCCCCCTGTCAGAAATTAACTTAGTAGGCAATTGGTGGATTTTCACCACATGAGACATGAACGCCGCAGCCAACCTCTGTGAATTCGCAGCTTTTACGGCTCGCAGGGACGAGTTGTCAGCACACAAAGGCTGCCTACTGTGGGGAGACCGGGTCGTGGTCCCCAGCGTCCTGAGGCAAAAGGTGTTACAAGCCCTGCACGAGGCCCACCCTGGCATCGTGCGAATGAAGGGCCTCGCCCAGAGCTACGTATGGTGGCCGAGCATCGACGCTGAGGTGGAGGCGTGGGTGAAACAGTGCCCCACCTGCCAGGCAGTGAGACCCAGCCCGCCAGGGGCACCTTCCCAGTCCTGGGAATCCACCCACACCCCGTGGTCCCGGCTCCACATAGATTTTGCCGGCCCCTTCCATGGACTGTTGTTTTTGGTGACGGTAGATTCTTACACCAAGTGGTTAGAGGTCAGCCCCGTCTCCTCAACGTCCTCCAAGGCCACCATCCGCGCCCTCTGACAGATCTTCGCCACCCATGGCCTGCCTGACACCATCGTCTTAGACAATGGGACAGCGTTCACGTCGGAGGAGTTCCACCGTTTCCTCAGCGGCAACTTGATTAAGCACATCAGATCAGCGCCTTTCCACCCCGTGACCAACGGCCAAGCTGAACATATGGTGCGGACTACGAAGGAAGCGCTGAGCCGCCTGACGGAAGAGGACTGGGAGCAGCAAATCGCTAAGTTCCTCCTGGCGCAGCGAATCACACCCAACCCGGTAAGCGGCCGGTGCCCAGCGGAGCTTCTCCTGGGCCGGAAACCACGAACCCTGCTGGATCGCCTGCACCCAGACCAGGCTCCAGAAGCGAGGGACAAGACCGAACAGCGGGAAGCACCTTGCGGGTTTTTCCCAGAAGACCCGGTGTTCGCCAAGAACTTCGGCAGGGGGCCAGCGTGGCTAGCGGGCCGCATCATCCGACCCTTGGGCACGGTGATGTATGAGGTGTCCACGGAATGCGGGCAGGTCCTCAGGAGGCATATCGACCAGCTTAGGCGGCGAATGCTCCCCGAGCACACTGCGGAGGAAGTACCAAGACAGCGGGCAGTCCTAGAGGAGGACCCCACCGTGGCTCCAGAGGAGGCTGCGCCTGCACCAGAGCACCCACTCCAAGACGACCAGCCCCCGGCAGCCGCGGACGCAACCCCGGAACCAGAGGCGGCTGCAGCGGAGGCCCCGGCACCACTCCCGAATTCCGGCACAGACCTCCAGACGATCCTCAAGGGTACGACGGCCCCCATTGTACCATAAAGACTATGTCACCTAGGGGAGGTTCTGGACTATGGGGGGAGGGATGTAGTGTCCGCTGACCGCCACCAGAGGCCAGCGCACATACCTGAGCTTCAGTCCAGGACAACAATGGGGACTAGGATCCTAGTCCCTCCACTGGGGGAACCAATGGGAACCGTGGCGGGAAATTCAAACCCGCCAATGGGACCCAGGGGTGGTCCCCTGGCTGTGTATATAGTTGGCCTGCCGGCCATTTGTTCTCCGTTCTTGTTGTGTACCTAATAAAGTGTGCTATGCACTACGTCGTTGTCTGTCGTCCATCCATGCGGCAACCCACTACATAACAGGTATCTCACCTAATGTACATGTATTTTGCATGTACATACAGCTTTGGTATGTATGAACCAACACTGGATTTCCCACTGTTCTGGTTTGCATATACTTATACTTCAGGTATCTCACTCCTTCAGGAGTGAGCAGTGACTCATGAAAGCTCATACCCTGCAATATATATTTTGTTAGTCTTTAAGGTGCTACTGGACTCTTGCTCATTTCTTACTGCTACAGAGAGATTAACATGGCTACCCATCTTAGGTCTGTATAGTGATCGTGGACTTCCTTGGTGGGCTCCCATCCAAATGCTAACCAGGGCCAGCCTTGTTGAGCTTCCGAGATCTGATGAGATCAGTCTAGCCTGGGCCATCCATGTCAGGACTATATGCATTACTATAAACAATAATACCACTCTAGCACATCAGGAGCCTATCTAAGTTAACTAGAAAAGCTGCATCTGTCCTCTGCTGCCTGTCTGGGATCCCCTTGCATATAAATGTTGCTTGTGTCATCCATTGGTGATTATAGATCCAGGTGGGGTAGCCATGTTGATCTGAAGCAGTAGAACAAAGTTTGAGTTCAGTGGCACCTTTAAGACAATCAAAGGTTTGTGAAAAGTACTGGGTTTGCCGCATTGAGGACTCGGACGACGACATGCTTTAGCACACGTTTATTGTACTTAACACAGACAAAGACTAACTCTAACAGCCTGACAGGGCCAACTATATATATATCCACCCAGTGCCCCCCCCCATTCCCATTGGAGGGTTTGAATGTCCCGCCAAAGTGACTATTGGTTGGGGCTGGGGGATCCAGGATCCGAAGTTTCCATTGTTCTCGGATCCAAGCTCTTGCCTGTGCCGCGGGCCCGCGTACATAACACCCCTCCCCCCATAGTTCAGACTCTACCTATGTTACATAGTCTTGTAAATAAGCAGGGGGCCAGCGCTCCCGTAAGGAATGCCTGGGGGCCGGCACCGGCTCACAAACCCCCGGTTCCTGCTGGCTATCTGTGCCCAGGGGTTGTTGTGCCTGTTGTGGTGTCGCTGTTGGACTGTTGGTTCGATTACATCTGGGAGAGTTCTGCTCGGAGTGGCCTCCTCGCTGGTCCGTGTGTCATCTGGGGCTTCGGGTTCCTGAGCGGGTGCTCCCGCACTGGTTGTCAACTGGGGGGTGTCTCCCATTTCCGGGAGTTGTCGCCTCCGTAGTTGATTGATGTGTCTCTGCAGAAGTCGACCGTCTTCTGTTGACACCTCGTAGGAGACTGAGCCCTTGACTCCGGTGACTCAGCCCGTGATCCAGGGAGGCCCTGTGCCGTAGTTCCGGAGGAATACAGGGTCCCCTGGGAAGAACCCCCTCGGAGCCTCTCACTGTTCGATCAACCTCCTTGAGTCCAGTCTGGGTGCAGTCAATCTAGCAGTGTTGTTGGGCGCCAGCCCATCAACAGCTCGGTGGAGCTGTGGCCGGTGACAGGGTTAGGTGTCGTCCTATTGGTCAGGAGAAAGCGGGCTAGGCGGAACTCCCAGTCCCCCTCTGAAATCCGGCTAAGGCCTTCCTTCGCGGTATGCGCCATTCGTTCTGCCTGGCCGTTGGTTGCGGGGTGGAAGGGTGCCGAGCGGATGTGCCTGATCAGGTTTCTCTGTAGGAACTCCTGGAACTCTGCAGACATGAAGGCTGTCCCGTTGTCTGAGACTATTGTGTCTGGTAGGCCATGCGTGGCAAAGATCCGGCATAGGGATCTAATTACTGCCTTAGCGGAGGTGGTAGGCACGGGGCTGACCTCTAGCCACTTGGAGTAGGAGTCAACCATTACTAAGAATAGTAGTCCCTGGAACGGTCCGGCAAAGTTTATATTTAGCCGGGACCATGGTTTGTGGGTTGACTCCCATGACTGCGTGGGAGTGCTTGGTGGGTTGGGCCGAACTTCTTGGCAGGTTTGGCACCTTCGGACCCAGGACTCAATCTCGGCATCGATCCCCGGCCACCACACGTAGCTCTGGGCCAGGGCCTTCATCCTTATAATGCCGGGGTGTGCCTCATGGAGAGCCATGAGGACTCTCAGTCTTAGGGCGCTGGGGACCACGACTCAGTCTCCCCACAGGAGGCACCCTTTCAGTGCCGATAGCTCGTCCCTATGGGTGGTGAAGGCTGAGAACTCGGCCCCCGGGGAGGACGTAGGCCAACCCCTCACCACCCAGCCCAAGACCCTGGAGATGAGAGGGTCACAGGTAGACTTGGCCGCGATGTCAGCAGCCTGCAGGGGGGGCTCTGGGAGATCCTCGACAAGCAGGACCCCTGGTGCAGGAGCGGAGTCGGCCTCCACAACAGGCAGCGGCAGCCTGCTCAGTGCATCGGCATGGCCCATTGCCTTGCCTGGGCGGTGCTCCACGCGGTACTGGTATCCAGCCAGGAAAAGGGACCACCTGAGCACCCAGGGAGACAAGACTTGGGGTGTTTGCTTGTCGGCCACCAAGAGGCCTAAAAGGGGCTTATGGTCAGTTACAATTGTGAAAGGGCACCCGTAAACAAAGTCGTGGAATTTTTTTACCCCTGCTACGATTGCCAACCCCTCCCTGTCCATTTGCGCATAGTTGCGCTTCACGACCATCAATGTCCATGAGTAATAGGCCACGGGGACCTCGAGGCCATCAGGGAGGATGTGGCCCAGAACCGTACCGACTCCGTAGGGAGATGCATCGCACGCAAGGACAACCGGGAGGGACTCGTCAAAATGGGCTAGCACATCAAAAGCGCTTTCACCCCTCTGAATGCCGCCGCTTCCCTCGGGCCCCAGGTCCATGGGGCTGCTTTGTTCAGGAGCTGGTGTAGGGGCTCCGCTACCGCCGCCTTGTGGGGCAAAAAAGCATGGTAAAAGTTTATTAGTCCCAAGAACGCCTGTAGTTCCACTTTGCAGGTGGGGCGGGAGCTTCCATGATGGCCTTCACTTTGTCCTTCACTGGATGGAGGCCGGTAGCATCCATCCCAGGAAGTCCACCTCCGAAACCCCAAGGAGGCTCTTTTCCCATTTCACTTTGAGGCCAGCCGAGTCAAAGCGTTGCAGGACGGCGCGGAGGCGGGAGGCAAAGTCGTCGGGGGACGCAGCGGCAATCAAGACGTTGTCGAAAAATGGCGTCACTCCAGGGATCCCTTTTAACAATGAATCCATTAGTTGTTGGAAAATCCCTGGGGCTACGCTCACGCCAAATTGTAGCCTCTTTACCCAAAAAGCTCCCCTGTGGATGACTATAGTCTGCGCGGTAGCTGTGGCCTCGTCTACCGGCAGCTGTTGATAGGCCTGTGCCAGGTCCATTTCCCAAAAATCTTAGCACCTGCTAGCGAGGCTAGAACATGGCTCATGACCGGGACCAAGTAGGAGTGGTCATGAGCTTTACTGATCGTGCACTTGTAGTCCGCACAGATGCGGACCTCTCCGTTGGGCTTAAGGGGGGGTTACAATGGGCATTTCCCATACGGCATGTGGGATGGGCTCCAAGACCCCTTGCGCCAGCAAGCGGTCCAGCTCTGCATCAATTTTTGGTCATATGGCGAGTGGGGCTGTGCGGAACCGCATACAGATTGGGGCCACCAGGGGGTCTAACTGCAAGGAAACCAGGGAGCCCTTGCAGCAACCCAAAGCCCCATCAAAAACAGCTGGGAACTCCCCGCAAATCTCCGAAAAGTATCTCAACCCACATTTAAGCACCCCCCAACCCCGACTGTGATGCCCAGCAGCGCAAACCAGGCCCGGCCCAGCAGACTGACTAGATTTCCCTTGACCACTATCAAGTCCAACAGTCCCTCAAACCCCTGGAACTGCACCCGGGACGTCCCCACCCCCCGGATAGGAACTGGATTCCTTTGGAAGTGTACCAAGCTCAAATTGGGTGGGCGTAAGTGGGGTCCCCCATTTGGGCAAAAGTCTGCGTAGCATGTCCACAGAAACGATGGATGCCGCTGACCCCGAGTCCACTTCCATCGTACAGGGGGACCCTTCGATCCATACCGTTAGTTGGATCTTCAGGGTAGTCTCTAATTTTGGGAGGCGTAGTACCTGTAGCGATGGCCGGTCCGTGAGGAGGTAGAGGTCGGACGTCTCTGCTGCTGTCTCGTGGGATGCGGCAGCCAGGCGGTGTGGCTGTGCTGGAGGCTACTGGTGCTGTCTTCCCTTTGACCGGCAGACACGAGCGAGATGATCCTGTTTCCCACAGGTGTAGCACGTCGCATTGCGGAAGTGACAAGACTTGCGCTCGTGTGCCTCGCCACAGCTGGCACATGAGGAGCGCCCTGTGGGTTTCCCGGTGGATCCTGATGCCGCAGGACCTGGTGGCTTTCGGTGCGATGGCTGGCGGACGAGCTGGACATCCTCCTCTTCCATGTTCTCAGAGCCTGAGTCGGGGAGTATGAGGTGAGCTACCGCCGGTGGATGATTGTGGTGAGAGGCCTTGTGGGCGATGGCGAGTGAGGGCTGCATTGATCTTGATGTCAGCGGTCCCAACCACCTTCCTTCTCAGCTTTACGTCGCTGATGCCCCACGCAAATTGCATTAGGAGATTCTCCTCCACCTTGGTGAAGGCACAGTCCATGGCCAGCTGTCGCAGGGCTGCCATGAAAGCCACGGCCGACTAGCCCAGTTTCTGGATGCGGCCCTGGAATTCGATCCGCTTGGCGAGTGTGGTCAGCTGGGGCGTGAGGTAGCTTGTCAGGGCATCAATGATCTCTCGTACGAGCACTCGAGGATTGATCGGGATGCGAGGAGGCTCTTAGCGAGGCGGACGGTGTTCACTCCACATGAGCTAAGAAGGAGGGCTCGTCTTTTGCCCGGATCGGTTACTTCATTGTAGACTAAGTGGCAAGTTAATTGGTTGGTGCACGAGTCCCAGAGTTTGGGATGGGCTGGATCGAAGATCTCCAAGTTCCCCCGAGCAGAGGCCATGGCGTAGCATTACTGGGGAGCAGTGTTCCTTGATTCAGTGCGTGGTGCAGTGCTGCTTGAGAGCGATGCAGGGCGCGGTGGCTGGAACGATGCTCGGTGCTGTGCTGGGATGCAAGCCAGGCCAGACTCTGCAGAATCCCATCCTCATCGCCACTGAAAAGTACTGGGTTTGCCGCATCGAGGACTCAGACGACGACATGCATTAGCACATGTTTATTGTACTTAACATTGACAAAGAATAACTCTAACGGCCCGACAGGGCCAACTATATACATATCGACCCAGCACCCCCACCCATTCCCATTGGAGGGTTTGAATGTCCCACCAAAGTGGCTATTGGTTGGGGCTGGCGGATACAGGATCCGAAGTTTCCATTGTTCTCGGATCCAAGCTCTTTCCTGTGCCCCTGGTGGCCCCTGGTGGCAGCCCGCGTACATAACAGTTTGCTCGAGGTATAAGCTTTCATTTGCACACATACTTTGAATAAAACTTTGTTGGCCTTAAAGGTGCCACTGAACTTAAACCTTGTTCCATAGGTTATTTATATTACTGAGGGACGACCTACATGATATGAAATCTTCAGGGATCTCGTGAGAACTTTTCTTATCTCATGACTGCAAGGAGTTCCATGTCTTCCAGTCATGTGGGGTCCATGTTCCTATATCAACTGCAGCACATGTGAAGATGAAGAAGTGTTTCAGCCTTCCCTCCCTCCTTCCTGTACCATATTCAAGAACTGAAGCAGCTCTAGGAAGCTGCTATTTGTTCCCTTTGGAAATTAATATGTCACCATCATTACACATAAGTTTCCCAGTGGAGCAAATCACAGCTCCCTACATAGGGTTTCCAGCCTCCATGTGGGGCTTAGAGTTCTCCCAGGGTTAAACTGAACTGTTGACTGAATGACAACTCCCTTCTGTCAACTAAATGGCAACTTCGCAAACATGGCATAAAATGGAGTCTGAAGCCCTTTTCCCACCAACGTCATGATCAGAATATGGCTCCTGCACACCTGGGATGCATGGAACTCCCAGCACGTGTGTGATACAAAGACCTAATGGCAGACACAAGGACTTTGAATTGTGTGAATTGGCTATGAAAGCTACAGATGTGGACTTCCCAAAAGGATGTAACTGTGTGAATTATCTGTAGATATCACAATCTGTATAGGTCACTAGGTGGAGGGGCTATGCTTGATTTATGTGGAATTGTATGTACATAAGATCAGAAAATACTTTTGCTTGTCAGTAAGCCAAAAAAAAGTGTGGACCAATAAGTGCAACTGAAACGCTACACGTTGGTCTCCCACACTGCAGCACTGGCCCAGACCAGTGGGCTTTTGTGGGCTTTAAGCGTTCGCATCATTCATAAGTGTAACTATGTGAGGTACGGCTTTGTGATCCCTTAAAGGGACTGGAAAGGATATTGTGTAACACATACAATAAATACACCACAGATATTTTTGAAGCACATCTGAACTGGGGTTGGGGAAGGGAGACTCATTTAACTTTTGTCACCAGCAAGTACAGCTGACAAATTACTGATCACATCTTTTGGAGGCCCATCAGGCTGCTCAGCACTTCTCCCTCACATATCCACCCTATGGAAATTCTGCCCCCATCACCACATGAGGACATTTCAGTATACTCACAGAGCCAACGGAATTAACGACTTAGCTCACCTGACATATGGAAGCTGGGGTAGCAAGATTTGTTAGGGTATTGCTTATCATTAACCAAAAGGGAGAGCGAGAAAGGGAAGGGCGGCCATGGAGGAGCTAGAAAAGATTCTGAAGTATAAGGATGTGTCACTGGTGACCAAGATCAAGTTAATTCCCGTTACTATGTATGGGTGCGAATGTTGGACAGTGAGGAAAGCTGACAGGAAGAAAGTTGATTCATTTGAAATGTGGTGTTGGAGGAGAGGTTTACAGATACCATGGGCCACCAAGAAGACAAATATGTAGGTTCTAAATCATTATCAAACCTGACCTCTCCCTAAAAGCTAAAATGACTAAACTGAGGCTATCATACTTTGGTCACATTATGAGAAAAAGAGGAAAAAGAAGAAGAGATTGGATTTATACCCCGCCCTTCACTACCCAAAGGTGTCTCAGAGCGGCTTACAAACTCCTTTCCCTTCCCCTCCCCACAACAGACACCCTGTGAGGTAGGTGGGGCTGAGAGAGCTCTTGACAGAAACTGCTCTTTTTCAAGAACAGCTCTTATCAGAACTATGGCTTGCCCAACGTCATCCACCCAGGTGCAAGTGGAGGAGTGGGGAATCAAACCCGGTTATCCGAGATTAGAGCCCGCACACTTAGCCACTACACCAAACTGGCTGGAAAAGACAAGAGTCACTGGAAGACAAGAGTCACTGGAAAAGACAATTGTGCTAGGGAAAGTTAAAGGCAGCACAGAAAGACCCAACATGAGATGGATTGACTCAATCAAAAAAGATGTTCTGCTTCAGGCAGATGCTGGCATACACAGAGTTAACAGGCAGATAATGGGAGCTGCTTACTAGAGGCAGGATTCCAGAGTTTAATAAACAGAATCCATAAATTATACCAGAGTTGTGTAAGCAGGCCAGGGTCAGTTTTCTGAAAAGCATGAACAATACAGCAGCAAGTCAGCATCTTAGAGAACATGTTGAAGCCACACTGAAGGGCTCCTCCCCTATATTTTTGTATTTCGAGTCCTATGTCACACCTGTGACAGCTGTTTCACATCTCCTCTGGTGATGTTTCTCCTTCCGCTGAAACTGATTGCCGGTGCTGAGCTCTGAGGCGGGCTGACCTCCATCAGGCCTATACATCCCCTCTGCACCTGCACCTGCAGGGCCTGGCTGTTCCACAATAGAAACCATGGCACTCAGTTTGCAAGACCTGAGCAAGGCTCTTAATGATAGGACATTTTGGAGGACAATTCATAGGATCCCCACAAGTGACTTGATGGTATTTAACACACATACACAGTGTAAACAAAAAAGTATCACACAAATTAGTTGTTGCCCACAGGACGTTTACTTGTGGATGCTTACTTGGTGAAATCATGGACTTCTTCCCAGACTTGTGAACAGAGTGAATATGTTTGCTGTAAAACAAAAACCCCATACTGGTCATAATGCCTAAGCGATGAGAGAGCTGCCAAAAAGCCATCCACCCGTGAATCTCTTTTAATAGAACATATATCCAACTATCTATTGTTCATTTGCCTTTTCTTCTCTCTTGTTGGAGGTTGTTGATAACCTTGGTCCACATGCTCTGTGATAAGTAGTTTAAGTTTAATGAAAGATTATTGATGAGGAAAAGAGATCACATTTTCTTTGTTAGCACATCCAGCACATTTGGTATGTGCCATCTGAAGCTGTTACAAACTTTGCAAAATTGTTGAGAGATATTATCTTATAACTTTCAGGGTGCATCCAAATGTCATGCAAACAGCTTCTCGAGACATATGGACCTGAAGTTCCATACAGTGTTTCACAGATTAGCAAGACAGCAACGCTGATTTTAAATGGTGGTGTGTAGGGGGGAAAAAAAGAGAGAGAAGGAGAATTAACAGGGTTAGCAGCTGAAAGGTTGTAAATTCCAAAGCTTCTGACAGGTCTCAGGCTGGACAGGCAATTTTTCCAAAATCCATGCACTACTAATTGTTCTCTGACTTAGACAAGAAAGTGAGGAGTCCTGGCTGCTGATTGGCTGTGGATTGTGAAGCTGATTGGCTGTGGAATTAAGACTGAAACAGGCACTTCTTCACACAATGCACCATTAACTTATGGAATCTACTACCACAGGATGGGAGAAGAAGAGGAGGAGGAGGAGGAAATTGGATTTATAATCTGGCCTTCACCTGGAGTCTCAGAGTGGCTTACAAACTCCATTCCCTGCCCCTCCCCACAACAGACACCCTGTAGGGGGGGCTGAGAGAACTCTTTCGAGAACTGCTCATGAGAGAACAGCTCTGAGATAACTGTGACTGACCCAAGGTCACTCCAGCAGCTGCATGCGGAGGAGTGGGGAATCAAACCCAGTTCTCCCAGATTAGAGTCCATGCTCCTAACCACTACAGCAAACTGGCTTTCCTGTGAACTGAGGAGACCACTAGATGGCTTTTCAAAAATTTAGGCTAATCATTCCTAAATTAGTCTGCCAGTGGTTTAATGACATCTCCATAAATAGGGGTAAGATATCTCTAAATATTAGATTCTAGGGACACAGCAGGACTTCTGTTCCTTCTTTGTGAGTATCCAGAAGTATCTAGACAGGTAACTGGTAGAAAGAATGTGCTGGAGTAGCTGGACCTTGCTCTGATCTAGCAAGGCTCTTTTTCTCTAAAATACTCTTTAAAAATACTTGCACTGCTTCAATACACCTTGTGCAAACTATGCAAGAAACAGCATTATCTTCTTCACAGAGAAAGAATTTCTTGATTCAATGAGTATATTGTGAAGACAGTTTGTTAGATTAACACTATGGGTGGGAAAGACCATCTTCATCCACACGGTACTTGCACCATTTGCAGCCAAAATAGCTTTGAGAGGATGAAAGCAGAATACTCAAAAGAAACTCACAGAGATAAAGAAAGAGCTGGGTGTGCACAATTAGCAAATTTTACATGATGCACGTGTCATATGGGTGGTTTTTTCCCTTTTTACAATATAAAAGCAAATTCAGCAGAACAAGGATATTATACTGATTTTGGCTTTTCCTCTTGTATATTAAAACCAGATTTGGAGAACAAATAGACATTGGTTTCTACATTCCAAGTCATAATATCTTTTCTTTCCTTCTCTTTTTCAAACAAGGCTTACATTTATCTTATCCTTTCAACCACTGTGCACACAGGGAGAAGATTTGTGAGGTAATATGTTTAGTTTTTTTGAAAACTACTCTCGTTTTGGCAATGCAGGCGTCTTTCACCATGTTTGTTTTGCTTGTGCTTTGTATTACTAATATCATTGTAGGCCCACTGCAGTTCACAGGAGACATGAGGTAATAGAAGTAATAACAAGAAAAGGTGTCAGGAACTAATTATGTCCTGGAATTGGTCAAAAGTAAACATTATTGTCATAGCACAGACCAGTTGTATGCAACACATTCCTTATTCCATATTTTGTTCTGTAGAGCAGAGTACACAGTTTCAGAGCCATCTGTGGTGTAGTGGTTTGGAGCGCCCTGTGAGGGCGATCTGGCTGCGACATCTGTCACCCCATTGATCGCCAGGGTTGATTCGGCTGATCTGGCTGGCTAGGCGGGTGTCCCCTACCTCCCTCACCGCTCCATGTGCGTCCCTCCCGAAGCTGCGCGCTCGGTGGAAGAGGACGACCATCCCAGATAGAAGGCGTGTACCTTTCTTCGGTCAAGGGTATACGATAGCTGCGCTCCCCTGCTAGAACCTCCAAACAAGCTCAAGGTCCATTTGTAGGGTTTGGAGCGCAGTCGCTAATCTGGGAGAACCGGGTTTGATTCCACACTCCTCCACATGCAGCTGCTGGAGTGACCTTGGGTCAGTCACAGTTCTCTCAGAGCTGTTCTCTCAAGAGCAGTTCTCTCAGAGCTCTCTCAGCCCCACCTACCTCACAGGGTGTGTGTTGTGGGGAGGGGGAGGGAAAGGAGATTGTAAGCCACTCTGAGTCTCCTTTGGGTAGTGAGGGGTGGGGTATAAATCCAATCTTTCTCTTTTTTCCTTCTTCTTTTTGGAAAAGATCTTCTGTTGCTGCTGCCAGGCCCAGAGCAACAGCCAGCATCCTTCGTTGCCGTGGCCACGAAACCATGGAGAAAATCAGGCAAAGCCACGGGTTAAAATGCACTGCATGCACATCACCAGGAAGTTACATTAGGACGCCGGGCACACTGGGGGTTTTCCCTCCGATGGTTGTGGCCCCGACCCCAGCATGCCCGGCGTCCTAACGTCACTTCCTGGTGACGCGCACGTCAGGGTGGGGTTCCCCCCGGGGCCCGATCTGCCAGTGGCGGGGAACGGGCCTCTGGGGCGGGGGTTTCCCCGCCCCCCCGGGGGGACTTGGCAAGCCTAATTGACCCATAGAAGCGGGGTAAAGGGAGACGCGACCGCGATGCAGCTCTTGTGTGAAATCGGTCCCTGTGAGGTAGGTGGGGCTGAGAGAGCTCTTTCAAGAACTGTCCTCTGACAGAACTATGGCTTGCCCAAGGTCATCCAGTAGCTGCAAGTGGAGGAGTGGGGAATCAAACCCAGTTCTCCCAGATTAGAGTCTGTGCACTTAACCACTACACCAACCTGTCTCCTTCTCTGAAACATTAATTCCCTCCTTCTCTAAAACATTAAATGTTTAAATAACTATACTATAAGTGATAGTCTGACTCTTTAAACTGTTCTAAACGTTCGAGCAAAATGCAGCTACCAAACATGGCAATAACTTGAGTGAGGATGGGAGGGTCCGTCAACCCAGGGACTGTGGCAGTGGGAAGGGGATACTCGCGCTGGGAGAAAAAGGAGCAGAGTACGAGGAGGCCAGGTGACGGCAAGGGAGAAAGGGAAAATTCCTTTTGCCATTTGCTGGGCCTGTCAGGTTTACCTACTTTTGCGTACTGCTATATGGCTATAGGAGTAAGCCAATAGTTTTGACAAATGTTATTATTTTTGCCCTAATTTGCTTTCTCCCTGGATTATGTAATTCTGCTTCCACCTCTTTGCTTGTCAATCTATTTTTATGGATGTGTTCCTGTTTCCTCTTTGCTAGCATATTCCAATATCCCTTGAGGCTGTTTCTTTAACGATTTGTTGCTCTCTGATTTTGCTATTGGAATCCTGCTGTGGCCCTGGTTGTGTTGTGATTCTTTCACAGACAGTGCACTTTTGTGTCACATAATGCATTTTATTTTTACCCCCAATAAATTGTTTTTATTTTATTTTAAAACCTTCATTTGTCCTGTTTCCTCATGAGCCCATGGTATGGCCTCACATATTGGAAACATTATCAATAGCTAGATGTTCAAAACTTTTGCATGCTATTCCAACATCTGTTTAGTCTGAAGAAATCATATTGCAAGAGGAGGAGTTGGTTTTATACCCCGCCCTTCACTACCCAAGGGAGTCTCAGAACAGCTTACAGTCTCCTTCCCTTCCTCTCACCACAACAACCCTGTGAGGTAGGTGAGGCTGAGAGAACTCTTTCAAGAACTACTCTAGAGAGAACAGCTCTGAGAGAACTGTGACTGACCCAAGGTCACCCAGCTGGCTGCATGTGGAAGAGTGAGGAATCAAACCTGATTCTCCAGATTAACCACTATACCACAGCTGGCTCTGTCTTGACAAGATGCTACCTTACCTACCCAGCAGGAAGAAGGAATATACGCACCGGGAGCAGTTATTTTCCCGGGAACACAGAAAGGGTTAGAAAGTAGTTCTCCACGTAGCATTGCCAGCCGTCAGGTGGGGCCTGGAAATCTCCCAGAATTACAACTGATCTCCAGATTACAGAGATCAGTTCCCATGGAGAAAATAGCTGCTTTGGAGGGTGAACTCTATGGCACTATACCCCAAACCCTGCCCTTCCTCCCTTGGAGGCTGGCTGCACACACAAATATCTAGGAATTTCCCAACAGTGGTAACAGTACCTCCAAGTGTGGCTGCTGATAGCAGCTGTCAGAACTCACAAAAGAATCAGAGGCCTCCCTACACCATGTAATCCTGAACAAAGTTACACTCTTCTAAGCCCACTGACCTCAGTGGATTTAGAAGGGTCTAACTCTGTTTAGGATTGGGCCGCTAGCGTTGGTTAACTTCACCTTGTTTTATTTACATAGAGAATGTATATGCCACCTCTCCATAGACCAGTGGAAATGGCAATATAGAACTATCTATTTATTCAGTACATTTTTACCCCATCCTTCCTCCAAAGGACTCAGAGAGGTCTATATGGTTCTCCCATTCTCATTTTGTCTTCATCACTATTCTGTGCAGTATGTTAGACTGAGACGGGCGACTGCTCCAAGGCCATCTAGCAAACTTCATGGCAGAATGGAGATCTGGACCTTGGGCTTCCCAGGTGTTACACTGACACCCTAATCTTTGCACCAGATTGGATCTTGAAGGGAAAAAGGCTGATAACTAGGATTATATAGCCTCAAATAAGATACAAAATGGGACAGAATCAAGGAGGAGCTTGTGAATTCCAGAGCAACCACCTGCATCTCCCTTAATAAGGTTCCACTCACACTTTCAGAGCTAATGAGATGTAAATATAGATACACACACATAAATATGTGTAATGTATTGGGGTTCGAAGATGGCCGCGGCCACATGGGCCCGGCCATGCGGTTTAGAACAGACCCAGACCTTGGTTCCAAGAGACAATAGCCATCGCAAATCCTAGGGTGCACCAATGGGCTCTCCTGGATCTGAGGGTCGACCTACTGGGAATGCAACTGTAAATAGGACCTATCACGGGGAGTGGGTGTGTGCTGGGTGTGGAGTGTGACACGCAGTTAAGCTGGGCGTGGACCGGTTTCGTTATTTCAGTTCCTGATGTAATCAGTAAACCTTGAGCTGATTTTACTAAGCTGAGCCTCCACTTCCAGTACTTTTCAATATGCATACTCAAATGACCACATTATATATCATTAAGGGAAGCGGCTGGATTCATTTAGAGAATATGCCTGCAGATCAGCACTTATCAAGGTCCTTGGCTACATACTTCTTAAAGCTCTATAGCCAGGTTCATGTCAGGACTGCCCCGTAAAGACTACCAGGCTGTGACTTCAGGCTTCCACATTATTTAGCCTTTCTGGGTGTCCAACCAGATACCTCAAGACTTCCACCGATCAGGGCCACCTGGACGCTAAACAGATTTTTCTTCGAACTTGGGTCACTCTCCAAGTTTGCAGAGAAATCTGAACATTAGGGGGGTGGGAATACAGGTGGGGTTTAAATCCTCCAGAAAGTAAAAGTGTTCACCTCAGGCAATTGGCAGTGGGACAGGGGAGCCACACTGGGTTCAGTGGTGGTGGCACAGCTAGGGAAGCCTCTCTGAGCCCAGCAGCAGTGCAGCCCCAGAGCCCCGCCGACCGCTGCTCTGACTCAGCCACAACAGCGGAGCATGTCGGCTGCTGCTCCGGCCTGGCCATGGCAGTGGAGGATGCCAGCTGTTGTTCCGGGCCTGGCAGCAGCAACAGAGGATGCCGGCTGCTGCTCTGGGCCCAGCCATGGCAGTGGCGGAGGACAGCAGCAGCTGCTCTATCCAGGCCGTGGAGTTCAATAGCAGGTAGTGGAGCCTGGAGCTGTTTGGTGGAGGGGGAAGGGATTTCCCCTTGCCACGAATCTCCCACCCACTCCCTCTAAGCCATGAGGAGGGAATCGGCAGCAGTAAGGGGAGGGATTCCCCCCACGAGTATTGTGGGTCCCCACTTGTATATGTATAAACAGTATCCATCATACTGTAAATAACATATAAATGATGTATAAACCCCCCTACTGCATAGGTACACAATACAAACAAATCTGCAAAACCAACAGTGAAAAGTAGAGAAACAAAATCACTGGCAAACGCTCCTCTGTAATTCAAGCGATCCACACCTCCACACACACACACGAACAAGAGCCATAACAATTCTCCATCTTTGCAAACAGGCAGCAGCTATAAAGAACAAAAAGCGCATCCTAAGAAACTACTGGAATGAAGCAGATTTAAGTCATCACATTCCACCCCATCGCCCCCATTAAGCAGTGCTGAAAAGAAGATGGTTTGGAGTTTCCCGACCTGAATGAAAAGCTTTGTGCCCCTTCTATGATCTGAAACATCACTCCTGTTCGGCTGCCACAGAGGGCCAAATCAGTTAACACGTTGCCACAATTTTGTAAGAAATGAGAAGGGGAGCCAATGCTGGCAGCTCGGTGGCCAGATTAAATAGCTCACCTCTTCCACACCAAATGCGAAGCAGGGTTTATTCTCACTCCCAGCAGCACGACTCGAAACAGGGAGCTTTCTATAGCCTAAGGGAAGAGTGCACAAATTTAACACTGCTCGTATTGTGCAAACAAACATAAATTTTAACAGCTTAAAAAAAATCCAAGTGGGCACATAGAAAGCTTAACTGCAGCTCTGAGCGGGAGAGCAGGGAAGCCAGTGGGGAGCTGATTATAAATTCCTGATCCTTCACCAGACTAACTGGAACATCTGTTAGTTAGATCAGTTTAGCCTGAAGATCCTTGAATTTGAGCTTTTAAGTGGGACTCACAAACACCAGGATTGGTCCTCATTCCAGGACTCCTCAGGAAGCGCCTAGGTAGTTTTTACTTGGGGCATAATTAAAGGAATACAAGATTATTTCTGGCACATTATACAATGGTGCATGTTATTTATCAAAGCTTTATACTGCTTTCCTGTTTAGAAACAGAAGAGGAATGGGAGAACATCTATTGAACAGTCTGTATATAAGGCTGGCAGACGTTGTGTGAAGACCTGGGTGTCAGGTTCCACAGCCAACAATGGAGTACACGCTTATCAGAAAGGTTATACTTTATTGCAGAGCTATAGAGGCATTAACATAGTCACTGTTAAAAATGGCAGTGTTCCTACAAGCGTAATGGGATATAGGGTATTCGTATGCACCCCCCCTTTCCATAAGCCAATTAGCCTGGCTGCCGTGCACGGGAGAAGGGTCCCCAGGCCGTTAGAGGCCGCAGCTGGGAACCAAAAGCGCTCCCACGGTTCCAGGCATCCCAGACACTACACCAGCAACCTTCAAGGTCATTGATAAGCAAGCAGTACAGAAGCAAAAGTAAAGAAGCAGCATCAGGCCCAAATAGGAAGAGAATTCATCCCCCCCCCCATCATAGCAGCATAGCTGACACTGGGCTTCAGAGCCGCTCTCCACAACTCCTTTTTCATCCATTCCAGGTGCTGCAGTCTCCAAGTTCGCTCAACAGCTGGCCACAAGTAGGCAGATGTGAGAAAGATGGTCTAGAACTAAATCCAAACATGACTGAAACAACAACCTCCTCAGAGAAAAAGAAATGAGGGAATTTATTTTATTTATTTACTCCACTTATACCCTGCCTCATTCTCTTCTCTATTTCATCCTCAGAAAAAATCTGTGAGGCACAGGGTTGCCAGCTCTGGGTGGGGAAATACCTGGAGGTTTTGGTGCCTGGGCTTGACCAAGGAATCAGGTGGGGTCTACGCTGTCTTTTCAGTCAGAGATCTGATGTGCAGTGCTGCCTGTATGCTGAGAAGTTGAGTCAGAGTTCATCACGGGGAGGGGGGGGCTTCATGAGCAAAATAGGAAGCACTGTAGATTTTTTTACCAGCTACACCAAATAATACCAGAGTCAGAAACGTTTTAGTAAATGTTCAACTAAGGCGTTGCTTAAAAGAGCCAGTGGTTCAGGGGCAGTAGGATCATACCCCAATTCTGGCCTATTGGTAGTCACTTTATTAGCTATTCCTATATGACCTGTTGGCTTTAGAGGTATGCACAAGCTCCTCCCCAGGATACTGCATAAAAGGCAGGCATTATATGGGGAAATCTCTGGCAGGCTAGTATAAGTTAAAATTTAGTCTCGTCAGCTGTATGAACCAAAATCTCAGCACAAGTCAACCAATCTAAGAAGGTGCAGTGGTCAGCACATTTCCAGAGAACTAACAAAATCAGGTGCTGAAATTAGGGTTGCCAAATGGCACTCACCTCCTTGGCGGGGGACTCCTGGGCAGCTCCCAGTGCGCATGCGCACAAAGCAAGCAAGCGCGCACCGCATCTACATCACCCGGATGTGATGTCATGACGCCGGGCACGCTGGGAGCGGGGCCACAGCCATTTGAGGGGAAAACTCCGGGTGACGGGCACACGGGAGTGGGGTTTCCCCCGGGGCCCCATTCCGCGGGGATGGAAATCGGGCCTCCAAGGCGGGGGGAAATCCGCCCCCTGGAGGGATTTGGCAGTCCTAGCTGAAATGGTCAGAAAAGCTGCGCCTAAGCCACATTGATAGCACTGAAACTATTCTGGCCTGGCATTAACACTCCTGCTTCATTTTAAGTCTAATATAGCAATGCCTATTACCAGGGGTAGTTTCTTGGAAAAAGAGGAAGGGGAACTCCTTAGCATAACTCATTAGCATATGCCACACACCCTGACATCACCGGAAGTGTGTCATAAGGCCACACCCCCTGACATCACCGGAAGTGTGTCATAAGGCCACACCCCCTGTCATCACTGGAAGTGTGCCATAAGGCCACACCCCCTGAAATCACCGGAACCTCTTGATGACTGTTTTTTGTTTCTTGTCCTTGGCCCTTTCGGTCTGTTGGTTATGATCCAGCTCCCCCTCTTCCTGTCACATGACTCTGATATCACATCCCGGGATGCTCCTTTGTGAGCGACTGGCATTAAAGCTATGAGTGAGCAATTTGGCTACTCATAAATTAGTTTGCTCTGGAGGCATCTTTCCTGAATTAAGACAAAAATGTATGAGCCAGAGGCTAAAAAACTGTTAGCTACCTTGCACTTAGAGGAAACACTGGGCAAAACCCAGGTGCCCTCAGGAGGTCCACCAGCAGGGCCAGAACTCCAGGAGCCCTCCCACTCTTGCCCCCCAAGCACCAAGAATGCAGAGCACCACTACGCCAGACATAAGAACATAAGAGAAGCCATGTTGGATCAGGCCAGTGGCCCATCCAGTCCAACACTCTGTGTCACACATCAGCCAAAAATACCAGGTGCCCTCAGGAGGTCCGGCAGTGGGGCCAGAACACCAGAAGCCCCAAGCACCAAGAATACAGAGCATCACTTGCCGCACACTGAGAGTTCCTATCTATACCTTGTGGCTAAGAGCCACTGGTGGACTAGAAAATCGGGAAAACCATGAGGCCATTCAGGTTTGACCTAGATCACATCCCTGATGAATATACAGTAGAGGTGAAGAATAGATTCAAGGGTCTGGATTTGATAGATAGAGTGCCTGAAGAACTATGGACGGAGGTTCGTGACATTGTACAGGAGGCAGCAATCACCACCATCCCAAAGAAAAAGAAATGTAAGAAAGCAAAGTGGCTTTCTGATGAGGCTTTACAAATAGCAGAGGAAAGAAGGAAAGCGAAAGGCAAAGGCGAAAAGGAAAGATTTACCCAACTGAACGCAGATTTCCAGAGAACAGCAAGGAGAGATAAGGAGGCCTTCCTGAATGAACAGTGCAAAGTAATAGAAGAAAACAATAGAATGGGAAGGACTAGAGATCTCTTCAAGAAAGTTGGAGAAATCAAGGGAGCGTTCCATGCAAAGCTGGCCATGATAAAGGACAAAAACGGTAGGGACCTAACAGAAGCAGAAGAGATTAGGAAAAGATGGCAAGAATACACAGAAGAACTATACAAGAAAGACCTCGATGTCCTTGACAACCACGACGGTATAATCACTGACCTCGAGCCAGACATCCTGGAATGTGAAGTTAAATGGGCCTTAGAAAGCATTGCTAACAACAAAGCTAGTGGAGGTGATGGTATTCCAGCTGAGCTATTCAAAGTCTTAGAAGATGATGCTGTTAAAGTGCTGCACTCCATTTGCCAGCAAATTTGGAAAACGCAACAGTGGCCACAGGATTGGAAAAGGTCAGTATACATTCCAATCCCAAAGAAGGGCAACGCCAAGGAATGTTCAAACTATCGCACAATTGCACTCATATCACACGCTAGCAAGGTCATGCTCAAGATCCTACAAGCTAGGCTTCAACAGTACGTGGATAGAGAACTGCCAGAAGTACAAGCTGGGTTTCGAAGAGGTAGAGGAACTAGAGATCAAATTGCCAACATTCGCTGGATTATGGAGAAAGCAAGAGAGTACCAGAAAAACATCTACTTCTGCTTCATTGACTATGCTAAAGCCTTTGACTGTGTGGATCACAACAAACTATGGCAGGTCCTTAAAGAGATGGGAGTACCAGACCACCTCACATGTCTCTTGAGAAACCTGTATAAGGGCCAAGAAGCGACAGTTAGAACCGGATATGGAACAACTGATTGGTTTAGCATAGGAAAAGGAGTACGACAAGGATGTATATTGTCACCTTGCTTATTTAATATATATGCAGAGTACATCATGCGAAATGCTGGCCTGGATGAATCACAAGCGGGAATTAAGATTGCTGGGGAAAAGATCAACAACCTCAGATATGCAGACGATACCACTCTAATGGCAGAAAGTGAAGAGGACCTAAAGAGCCTCTTGCTCAGGGTAAAAGAGGAGAGCGCAAAAGTGGGTTTGAAGCTTAACATCAAAAAAACTAAGATCATGGCATCCGGCCCCATCACTCCTTGGCAAATAGAAGGGGAAGTCATGGAAGTAGTGACAGACTTCACATTCCTGGGATCCCAGATCACCGCAGACTGTGACAGCAGCCATGAAATTAAAAGAGGCCTTCTCCTTGGGAGGAAAGCAATGGCGAACCTAAACAGCATGATAAAAAGTAGAGACATCACCCTGCCAACAAAAGTCCGCATGGTCAAAGCAATGGTATTCCCAGTAGTCATGTATGGCTGCGAGAGTTGGACTATAAGGAAGGCCGAGCGCCGAAGAATAGATTCTTTTGAACTATGGTGCTGGAGAAGACTCTTGAGAGTCCCTTGGACTGCAAGAAGATCAAATCAGTCAATCCTAAAAGAAATCAACCCTGACTGTTCCCTGGAAGGCCAGATAATGAAAATGAAGCTCAAATACTTTGGCCACCAAATGAGAAGGGAGCACTCACTGGAGAAGACCCTGATGCTGGGAAAGATTGAAGGTCAAAGAAGACGGGGACGGCAAAGGATGAGATGGTTTGACAGTGTCATAGATGCAATGAACATGACATTGAGCCAACTTCAGAGGATGGCAGAAGACAGGAAGGCCTGGTGTGATCTGGTCCATGGGGTCGCAAAGAGTCGGACTCGACTGTGCGACTGAACAACAACAACTGTACAGAAATTCTGAGAGAACGTGAAGTACTTTGGCCCCATGAGAAAACCTGTATTAACCATTTTAGTCTAATATAAAGATGAATTTGTATAAAGATCAACTTGCATCGGCATAAAGTTATAATCAAGATTTTCAAAAGAGCTGCTCCAGAGGACTTCTTTCCCACAGCCAGATTGTCCACAGTGCAATGGTTTGTTTCTAAAACCAAGACTTTAAAGGATGCAAACCTGAGAGGTAACATTGATACCCTTCATCACAACCCCAAATCACTGCAAAGGTCCTGCCTGTTGAAATGGCAGTAGCCAACATTGACCTAGGCCTTGACCTGCAGTAGCCCTAACTAAAAAGTTCAGTACAATATTGAAATGCAAACTGGTCATTTTTTGTATTTTCTATAAATCAAATGCTAAGGGCAGGACAGGGAAGAACGCATCTACAAACCATCCATCAAGTGTTTAAAAACATACCAGGTTGTATTTTCGGACTTAAGCTTGGATCTACCAAAAGTATATGTATTCAAGGCCAGTAAGCACCTTCTAGAAGACTGCCAGGTCTCCTGGATTCTCAGGAGACCTCCCATCAACAGCCCTCTTCTTCCAGTGCCACTCAGTGGGGGGGAAAGGGGGAGATTGCCATCACCAGTAACATGGTGATGCCACTTCCAGTGAAAGCCAAAAGTGACATCACCACATAGGGATGACACTCTAGCAGCTGGCCAAAACCTCTATGGCCCCTGTGCAGTGATGTCACGTCCAGGTTGTGCCGGAATTGACATCACTGTGTTGTTGACAACAGTGATTACCCATTCTCCATTTCTTCCTGCCAGGCCACCAAGCAGTGGCAGGGAAACAGGTCTGTCAACCTAGGGGAGAGTTAACAGAACAGGGAGGTGTCCCCAGCAACATTGTAATTTCACATCTGTTGTGACCTGGGTGATATTCTAGTATCCACCCCAAAATCTATAGTTAACCCACAGAAATTGGGGTGAATACTAGAGCATCAACATGGTCATGTTGTAAGTAGCATCATAATTAGGGATGGGCATGAACCCGGAAAATGTGGTTCGTGATGGTTCATGGTTCATGGTGGACACACAAACCGACATGAACTAAAAAGGCTTCATAATTGCACTGGATCTCCCGATGACTCTTCTCTACCTGCCCTCCAGGCTTAATGAGGATTGGACGTAGGGGATCCAAGTTATGGCCCCCCATAGATAAATTGCCCCCAGAAATGTGCTTTCTGGGGACATAACAGGCACAGATTCAGGAGTACAGAACAAGCTAGAGATATCAAACTTGCAGGGAGGCTCCCCTTGATGCTCTTCCACATGCTCTCCAAGTTATGTGCAGATTGAACTTTGGGGGTCCAAGTTATGCCCCCCCAAAAGAAGATGCCCCCAAAAAAATGCTTCTGGGGGAAATGTCAGGTACAGGTTCAAAAGTGTATATAGACTGGACCCCCTGCAAGTTACACATACATCCTGCTGCTCCTCTACAATCTCTCCAAGTTGGAGACAGATTACACTACTGATATCTGAGTCACAGACACCCCCGCAAAAAAATCTCTGCAGTGGTCTCTCTGGAAAAGACAGCTGCAGTTACAGAAGTCTATGGAATGGCTCAGGAACAAGCCAGCAAAACCAAACTCACAGGGAAACTACCCCTGGGCAGACCCCCCCACACCAGACACTGGTAGTAAGCAACCATCCCTCCTATGCTCGCAGCCCTCCCCCTAAGTCTCCAAAGGCAGGTTCCAAAGGACAGAAAAGCAGACCAGGCATCCCCAGATTTTTGACAGGGGCTCCCCAAAATAACCCTACAGCAGCTTTGCAGACACCCCAGCCAGACACCACAAGGAAGGCAAGCATGCCCACAACTCTCATAGCCCCCCCCCAGTTGAAACAGACAGGTCCAGAGCACAATACATCATCACCCTGGGTGTATTCTTCTACTATGCAAAGGAATGGAAACACACATTTTGAGCTGGAAGCCCCCCCCCCCCAAGTCTCCAAAGGCAGGTTCAGAAGGACAGAGAGTCAGGGTACAGAAATGTTTCCAATTGGTGGCCTGGAAACCCCACAGTTGGAGAAGGTGGGACGCACAGCTGCTTTCACAGCCCTACCTTAGACCCAAACCAGCGTGCAGTGATGTATGTAGACGTGGTGGCTCAAAGACCTGAGACCAGCTGAGACTCAAACCCAAAAGTGTGCAACAATATATGTAGATGTGAGTCCACCTGCATCCAAACCCCAACAGCAGAGAGCAGATCACAAGCAGATAGAAATGAATCTGCTCTGATTTTAACAAGCTCCATGCCTGTTTCTTTTACCAAGCAACTGAGGAAAGGGTGGGAGAGAAGCTGACTGAATATATAGCATTCTGAGCCCATAGAGCAGAATAGGAACTTTGTGATTGGGGCCTGCAGTGCATGTTAAGCTTTTGAGAGCTCCTATCAGTGTTTCCAAGGCTGGAGAATTCGACTCCCCGTGTTGCCTTAGAGTTTTGTAAACAGTTTAATTGAGGTGCCAGTCTGTCTGGAAAATGTATCCATTCATGAACCACCACAAACCACTACGAATAGCACTAAAAGTTCGGTTTGTGAACCACGAACTGGCCAGAATTCATAACAAACTTTAGTTTCTGAACCAGTTCATTCCCATCCCTAATCACAATGTTGCCAGAGAGTTTCACCCCACCCTGCTGATAAGTATCCTACTGGTTGCTAGCCTTGGGCTGCCAACCAATCCTTTTATAATCCATTTTTATAATCTACCTTTCAGACAACTATCTAGTCTTTAGTTGTTGTAGATTTTCTGGGCTGTATGGCCGTGGTCTTGGCATTGAAGTACTTGACATTTCACCAGCAGCTGTGAATGGCATCCTCAGAGGTATAACACAGAAAGATGGAGTACTCTCTGTGTCATTCTATTCTCACACCCTTCAACAAGAAATCAACCACACTTTCAGGGAATCAGTGTACTCAAGACTACATTATTCCTTCTAGGTGCTTCGGTACCTATGAGAATGAATTAAATTGATTTAAGAGTGCACTGGTTTATAATTTTCTGATTTTTATAGAAATGCATCTCAAGTTTAGCATTAAATCTCTTTTTAGTATTTAACATAAATTAATACAAATAAATCATAAGGTCTTTTCTTAATGTACTTGCAACAGGCATACACTTCTCACACCATAATGCATTTCCATTTCACATTCATCTTGACAGTCTAATGCATCTGACGGGAGAAAAATGCATTCTTGACAAGTTAAAATTTTCTTAGACAAGATCCCCTTTTTCCTAGAAGTGTGTTATACCTGATTTATGTCTCAACATGTTTTGAAAAGCATACCCCTCCTGAAAGCCTCCAAAATATATTGCTGGAGTCCAGACGTTTATTCCAGATGGCTGCGTTCTTATGCAAGGCTAGACTGAAGGAGTGCAGCCCGGCCCTAACAAGGACTCATATCCTGAGCCTTCACATTCCCAACCCAAAAGCCATTATCACAAGGAAATACAGCCACTCATACCCTCCATCCCTGACTTTCTGCTCTCCTTTCCTTTCCTTGAAGTCTTCTGGAATAAACACAGTACTTATGAGTGCCAGGCTGTAACAGTTCCAAATTGCCTTCTAGACATTCACGTAGCCACTGCTCCCATAATGAATGATCTCCATAGCAATGACCCCATTCAACTAAGCATCCATAAATTTCAGGATAATCCTATAAAGGTCATAATATTAGTAAATTCAGTATTGGGATCATATGAACATATCCCAAAGGAACTTTTCTCCTTGTTGTAGCTCTGTCCAAAGAACTTTAAAATTTGTGCAGTTTAAATTTAAAAAACAAATATAGATCATCATCCTATAATGTACAGTGGTTGTTCTGGTGTACTCAGCACTATCATAAGGTACAATGAGGTGTTCAAACATAGAATGCATAGATTAAAAAAAAAAAGACCATGTTGCCAATTGTCCCCAAAGATAACATGGGCTCAATACGGGTCCTTTTCCAAGCAGCAAATGCCATTTAGTGATAGTCACGTACAAGAGGGGGGGGGACGACCCATAAAACTCACAGGGAAGGAAAAATCTTATCTACCCCCATTAGACCCCAATTTCTCCATTTCTGCCCCTTCAATGGCTATCTCCCTTCTCCCTCCTGTGGTGCCAGGGTCATTAGGCAACCACACATGATCTTGTTAAGTTTCATAAGATCTCTGTGCGCTTTCCTGATTTTGGGGTTTAAAAACACACATTTAATATATATTTTTAGATTTGTCTGCAATCCCAGGTGTTCTCTCAGGCTTGCAGAAACGTCTCGTCTTGGCCCATTGTGCAGATTTTTTTGATTCACACTCTGAGGCCAGGTTCATCATGAGATTAAAGTATGGACATATTAGTGAAGAAATACAAAACAATATGCCTGATATTTGCTTCAAAGATTACTATTTTGTCATTCTAGATTTCTCAGTAGTACGCACTGCCTGTAGGACCCATATTTATATTTATTTCTTTTTCTTAGCCATTTTTAGCATTAAACATATCATAAGCACAGAAAAATACACTGACAGGGTCATGTACTCTGTGGACAAGTAAGATGTGTGTAATTGGATAAGTCTAACAAAGTTGGCTGACACAGATTTTGGCAACAGAGACTGCCTTAGTCTCCAGCAAAAGGTCAGCACCAGCAACACTGCTTCCATGAGGGAATTTCCTCTTAATGTTAACTCACCTGGTAGAACTTCCCCTTATAGACAATGAAGGTACTTGTTCAAAGTCTGGCCATGGTGCTGGACTGAGAATCAACCTATGGAAATGAAATACCCTTAATTAGGCACTTTTGAGCCACTACTTGGCAAACTGAAGGAAAATACTGTGTTGTTTAGAAAGAACAAATAGAGATTTCTAACCTAGAACTCAACTCTTGATGCACGTGTTCATAATCTGTTGTTGGGCCAATACATCTGAAGTCAATTATAATTTTTAGGGCTGCAATAGAACCAAAATTACTGGTTCACCCTCTCTGCAGGAGAAATGTTACTTAATTTGATTAAGTAATATTAAGTAATTAAGTAATTAAGACTAAAAATATTCTGGGCTAAGCTCATAACATGTGAATGGTATAGCCAAACTCCATGTGCTATATAATAGCCTTTTCCACAGGGCAGGGTTAACCCTTGCCTAGTTGACAATGTTATTAGCTAGGTAATGCCACAAGTCACATAGTCAAGGCACTTGAATCCTTCTGACACCAAGGACATATGTTAGGAGAATATGACTGCTCTCTTTAGTTATTTGAAGGGCAGTCACTTAGAGGAGGGCAGGGAGCTGTTCCTGTTGGCAGCAGAAGGTGGGATGGTACCAGCTGGATATTAGGAAAAACTTTTTGACAGTAAGAGTTGTTCAGCAGTGGAATCAGCTGCCTAAGGAGGTGGTGAGCTCCCCTCACTGGCAGTCTTCAAGCAGCTGCTGGACAAACACTTGCCAGGGATGTTCTAGGCTGATCTTGCATTGAGCAGGGGGTTGGACTAGATGGCCTGCATGGCCCCTTCCAACTCTGTGATTCTATTCTATGATTCTATGAAAAGGAGAAAGGGATATATGTCCATGTGAATGAGTTGCACAGCAGGGCTTAACTTAAAGCAACAGGTCATGAGTCTAAGCAAAGGTTGGTGGGGGGAGGGAGTAGACATGGATCTTCCCAATAACACCAAGCTATTACCAAATCTTTGGAGGTAATTCACCTGTCTAGCATGTAGTGAAAATCATTGCATGCATAACCTCTAATAGGCCTTGAAGTATATTGGGACTTTTTAAAATCCGTCCTGTCCTGGCTAGAATTCATAATTGACCCTTTCACTGGTAACCAATAGTGGTAGCCCAGTCATGAGCAAAACAAAGTATCTTACAGAAGGATAAGCAGAGGTCCTTCCACATTAAGAAAGAATGTAGTTATTGATTTGATCATTTGAAGGTTGCTGGTCCAGCCAATGGAATTTTCAAATGTTAGAAATAATGATTGGCCATAAACATTAAAATTGTGTCTTGGATTTCCCAATCATTGTGTGTGTGTGTGTGGGGGGGTTAAATTGTATACAGTACATGGATTTGAAATAAAGGGCTACATGCAACTCACAGCACACGGGGATCTAAGAAGCTGTTGCCATTTAGCACAAATAAAAAGTAATTTGAATAATAGCTGACTGGAGAGATTTACATTTTATGGCTACCCAATGGCTTATATAAAGCTTGCATTAAATATTCTGCATCTGAACGTTTGACCTGTCTTGTGTAGTCACTACACAGAAATGAAATAGATTTAACAGGCTTTAAACCCAATTAACCCTGTATTATCACCATAAAGGAAAGTGAGAGCCAAAACATGACAGCACAACCCAGTTTGATTTTTCCTAGGTCAGTGTCGTAATCCATTCCATAAACAGCAGGAAACTGTGCTTTGTGTCTTTGAATCATTTCTTTTTGATTAAAAATGAGGGGGAGGGGACTCAGCAGTATTATCCTTTCAACATACAACTCTCACTCCAGTGCCAAATGATCACTTCATCGTACATAAAACGGATTACTTTTTACTTCCCCGGAGATAATAAACCGCTTCTATCTTCACCTGCTGAATGCCACATTAATAGCTTATTAACTTTTCAAAATATTTTATATGCACCACTTTATTGATTAGCTATTAATGGTGGGAAATGTTAACATGGAATATTGGTGACCAACAATGTACATTTTAAAGCATTAACTTGTTGTTTGGTCCTGTTGATCATTAATTGCCCCTAAAACCTTATAGGATAAACTGTCAGGTAAAGTTTGGACAGGAAGGGAAGGCAGCATGGTATATAGCCCAATCTCATCAGATCTCAGAAGCTAAGCAGGGTTGGTATTTGGCAGGGGTCCACCAAGGATGACTCTGCAGAGGAAGGCACTGGCAGCCCACCTCTGCTTCTCACTTGCCTTGAAAGCCCCTTGCTGGGGTCACCATAAGTTGGCTGTAACTTGATTTACTTCACACACACAAAGTTTGGACAACTTGCATACATTCCTGTTTGTCCATAAAAAGATTGTGCTTTATTTAACATCTTGAGTATAAATGTAAAATACTGTGGTCCTTGAAAATCACAAGGAACAATTAGGCTGCTAGGCACTGGGCAAAGTTACCCAATTGACTGACAACCAAGAACTGGATTGACAACATCATTTCTGCAGGTACAAGGACTTCTATCCATGGAACACAACTTTTGCATCCCCCCCCCCGCCATGGCAACTCAAAATTCCCCCAAAAATCCTTCTGGGGGACTCCAGAAACAGGATTTCAGGCAGTATGTTACCCAAATTGGACCTCATGATAGCAGCCATGCAAAGAGCATCCTCTACCAATATTAAACTAGAACATGGATTCCAAGACAGGAATTGTTTCGGTCTCGTGTATACACAGTTACCAGTCTGATGCAATAAGTCTCTCAGGAAAGGAAAGAAGAGGGGGAAATACACTTAACTAGAATACAGCTTTTATTGATCTAACCAAGGTACAGAATAGAAAAAGGGAAGCAGAATGGCAGTGGTACAAGACAATGGCAACAATACAAAGCAGTTTACTTGTGGCCATCCAATGAAAAACCATTCACTTTTGCACAGTCAGTCCATTCACTTTTGAACTAGTGTTCAATAGTATTCAAGTGTATCACCTTAAGCTAATAGCCAATTAAAGTTACTTTGAATACAAATTATGTTTTTTCCATGAGGCTAGTCCAAAGAAAACAATTCAACTATCATTTTCTTGTCCAACAAATCCTCATTTATTCTCCATAAAAAATGTTTACATTTTTCTTTCATATTCCACATTACAGGGTTGTGGTCCGAAAAACATCTTGGCAAAATTTCAATTTTGTGTGTATTTATAGATAATTCTTCACCAAATCATATCAATTCTGGAAAAAGAACTATGTCTATTGGAATAAAAAGTAAAGTCTCTTCGTTTCGGGCTCCATTTTCTCCATACATCTTCTAATTTTTCTTGTTTAATTAATTCAAAAAAAGTCTTTGGCAATTTTCCACTCTCGTTGCCTTTTTGTGTTTGTCTATCCAAAAGGTCCACTGTGCCATTGAAGTCCCCGGCTAAGATAACTTGATCAAACGTTTGTGATTGTAATTCCTCTAATAAGTCCTTTAAAAATTTCTCTTTTGCTCCATTGGGCGCGTACAGGTTCACTAATAG
>NW_015161429.1:560780-565547 GCF_001447785.1 Gekko japonicus
TGGTCGACCGTATCAAATGCGGCCGACAGATCGAGCAACAACAGTGCCGCCACGCCGCCCTGATCCAGATGTCTACGGAGGTCGTCAGTAAGGGCGACCAGTACAGTCTCTGTTCCATGCCCGGGTCGAAAGCCGGACTGGAATGGGTCAAGGGTGGAAGTGTCATCTAGGAAACCCTGCAGCTGTGTCGCCACCGCCCTCTCAATCAACTTGCCCAAAAAGGGCAAGTTGGACACCGGTCGATAGCTGGCCAAAAAGTTGTTATCTTTTAAAGAGACTAGAAATATGATATTAGTAACCGATGAAATATATATAAGTAAGGGGAAGGGGGTGAAAGCATTGCGGGAAGCCACAGGAGGGGGGATGGAGTATGGGTTATAGGGTAAATAATTGTTTATGTATGATTGAACGAAAAGTTTTAATGGATAAATTTGGAATACCTATGACTGGAAAATAATAAAACTTTGTTTACAAAAAAAAAAAGAAGAGATAGGTGCAAGGTTGCCCAAAAACGAGAGGTGGCCAGATGACTAAGAACAGTATAAGATGGAAGCATGCGGGGGGAGGCCAATGCTAATAGATTGCCACCTCACTCTTCCACCTCAACCATCGGCCTGGTAGAACATCCCTGTTTTGCAGGCCCTGCAAAACTGCATTAAGTCCCACAAGGCCTGGATCTCTCCTGGGAGAGTGTTCCACCAGGCTTTGGTTGAGGCTAAGCAGACCTCCTTCAAGCCAGGGATCACCAGCAGATGTTGATCCATACAGTGTAATGCTCTTTAAAGGACATACCAGGAGAGACAGTCCCAAAGGTATGTTGATCCCAGACCCAGACTTAATACACACACACACACACACATGCTACTTCAATAAATAGAATTAATTAACCAACAGAGTAAGGTGTACATCTTAATGCCAGCTCTAGAGAATGCCAAAGGAGGGCCTGCAGAGCACACATCCCAATAGCCACAAGTGAAGACAACTGCCGGTCAGCAAGCACTGGCAACACTGAAGCCAGCAAGCACTAAATCATAGCTACAGCAACCACCAAGAAATGACAGCCACCTTAGGAGGATTGGGCAAAACCCAACAAACTTATTGGGGGGTTATGCAGGAAAAGGTAAGGCTTGGGTTTGTATCAGTGGTGCATGGACATTTAGACCACAGCAAGACTAGCTAAGACTAGTGGTTAAGACGCTGAACTGCAGGCTGTGGAAGGTCAGTAGTTCAGCAGTTCGAGACCCGAGTGTGCCGCATGACGGAGTGAGCTCCCTTCTCTAGTTCCAGCTCCTGCCAACCTAGCAGTTCGAAAGCAAGAAATTGCAAGTAGATAAATAGGTACCACTTCAGTGGGAAGGTAACAGCGTTCTGTGTACCTTGGTGTTTAGTCATGCCGGCCACATGACCACGGAAACGTCTTCGGACAGCGCTGGCTCTTTGGCTTTGAAACGGAGATGAGCACCGCAACCCTAGAGTCGGATTCGACTGGCTTTCGAGCAAGGGAACCTTTACCTTTACCTAAGACTAGGCTGAAGGTCCTCTTCCAGGACTTTCTGGACACTCAGGTAAAAGAGGTGCACAAACAAGGAGAAGTATTCAGGGAAAAGCAATCCCTTCCCTCTACTCTGAGGTCAACCCCAAAGTGGGCCAAAGTATCCAAGTGACAGGCACCTGGGGGCTTGCACAGACCAGGAGATGGTATTTCTTACACTGCAAAGGTTCAAACAGGGAAAAGGATACAGCTATCTCTGCTGTAAGGAATAGCACATTACGTTGTTCTAAACTCACATGCTGCAGTCATTAGTAGCCTTGCCAAGAATGAGAGTCATCAAGGCTGAATCCACAAGAAAGGTTTGCAATATTCTCACCCATCAGGCCAGGAAAAAGCACATTGGGCACCATGCCAGCATGACAGCACATTGAATACAGAAGCATGAACCTGTATGATCACAAGTAGAAGAATCTCATTAATGATGGTTTACAGAGAGCTGGAAGTAATTTAGAGTGCCATCCTAAGCAGAAACACACCCATTCCGTAATCTTCAAAAAGTCTATGCTACGATATGCTGGCATCAGAACAAACATTGTAACCACCACACTTTTTCTACTTCTTCCGCAGGTCCTGTGTAATCTTTAAGCATCTTCCCTGGCAAAGGAATAAAGCAGCATGCCTGGAATTGCTCTAGAGTTCATCAACTGTACAGGAATGTGTGTTGATTCAGCATATTTTTCCACCTGCAAAAGGTGAACCAACCTCAGCTGAGTCTGCTACAGTATTTTTACTGGCTTGCTCATAGCCACAAAAGGATGGGAAGCCGTGCTCTTATCAGGCCAGTGCTCTTGGTAAGGATAGTCTCTGTGCTATGGACCCTTTTGGCCTTTTGCCTGCAAAGGTGTTGGCCAGGGTGCTGCGCTGGTGTTCTGCTGGTAAAAAGGAAGGCTGTAGTCCACTGAAGCCTACAGACTAAATACAAAAAACAAATTAGCATACGGGTCTAATGTGCAGGGAAACAGCTTATTTTATTCTCGGTGTCAATGTGTTTAAAAAATAATGTAATTGTCCTGGTTTTGTAATGACACGTTAGACAGAGACAGGACAAAGTCATTTCATACTACAGGGTTATTTTTTAAGATTCATGAAACACAAGCTGATTTTCTTCTGAAGTACTCTTATATTCTCCAGTAACCAACATAAATTTGCAATATGATCTCTAGTGCCTCTTCCTTTTCTGAATCCAACTTGAATCCTTTCCTGAAGGAACCTCAGCCAGTTCCTTACCAGACTCTCTCAATCGTACAGGAGAGGCTTGCCTATCTATCTCTCCTGTGATATTGAAAGAGTCTGGTAAAGCAAGCAGTGATGTGGCAGTGGCAACAGAACTAGAAAAGGAAGCAGGAAACAGCCAGGGCCTTGCGGGCCAGATTTCAGCCCTCCGAGGGCCTGATCCGGCCCCTGGGCCTTATGTTTGACACCCCTGAAAGAGAGGTTACACAGTGCATGCAAAAAAGAACTTCAGCATCTCTCCAATGGAGAATTGGTGAGTTCCTGTTTTGTACATTAAAAGCAGAAAGATGAAACACAAGGCTATTCCTTATTTATCTATTTACGGAAATCCAGAAATGGCCGCCGGAGCTCGATGAGGGTAGACATGTGTGGAGTTGCTCCGGCACCATCTACTATTCCTAGGTTCTTAACCTCTCTTTAAAGGCTTTGAGTCCCTGAGACTGCCTTCAAGATTTGAGGGGAGAGCAAGAGGCTTTCTTCAACCAAAAGATGTGAGGTGAACATCCTTTTGAACTTTGGAGCTGCCTTGAAGTGGGAGAACCCAAGGACACCGATGGAGATGCCAGATCCAGTTGAACATAGCAGCCAAGGCGAGAATTTATATCTACTAGCAAACCACAGAAACTTCTGAGCCAGTTACAAGATATTATAACTCAAAATATTATAATTTCAAACTTAAGGAAGATATATAGCTGCATATATTAAACGAGTTCTTTTTTCTTCTTCCCTCCCCCACTGGAGATGAGAGCAAGCTACTCTACTATTGGCCGTCAGGAAAATAAAAGCTCTAGAAATTAAAGTGTTTAGTATAAGAGAGGGGGGGGAATAAAAAGAATTAACTAACTGGTTTCCTTTTGTTTTTCATGACTTGTTTGTCGATATTTCGGAAGCCCAGCGGGGAATGATGAGGGTCACCACGTGAGTTGGCAAGAGGTGACTTGGGAGCAGGAATCAAAAAGGCGGAGCTCGGGAAGGTGGAACGCGACGGAGTGACATGAGATGAGTGCGGTTATTGGATAGATTGGTGGATCTGAAGGAGGATCGAGGGCTCTAGAAGGATCGGATTTAGTTATGGGGTGGCATGCATACCTATGGTAGGGGAAAGATAAAATCCACTCCAACTTCCATACACATATAATTAGAAGAGTTAGTTATAATTAGAGTTTGGAATTTGGTAAAAGATAAAAATTATACTAAAATACCTCTGTGGATACCGCCGATAGAAATGGTATAAAAAACTGTTAGAGGAGTATTTACATGAGGAGACCACTAAAACGTCAATGATAGCATGGACAAAGGAGCTAGGGCACACAATAGAAACAGACCAATGGGTAAAAACATGGAAAACACTAAAATATTTAAGAGCGACTCCATACAAGGAATATATATATAGACTGCGGTCACACGAAACAGTAGCCATGCTAGAGAGATGGAAAATAGGCAGATTTTCCGGGCGCGATCTCACCGCCACATCTGAAGATGCGCGGCAAAAAACTAGTACCTCGGAGGTACTAGTTGCCGGAAACCACGAGGCAAGGGCAGGTGTCTGATCACGTGTCCGTGGGCATCCGGCGCCCACCCATGTCCCCTCGCAAACAGGTCATTTTTCCCCCAAGGCTCCACGGATGCGCACAAGCACCCAACGGAGCATGCGCACACTTCAAAAGTTAAAAAAACAGCCACGCTTCCCCCCCACATCTTCCAGCCCGTGTGACCAGGGCCATAAAATGTTTTACAGGTGACATTGGACTCCAGTAAAAATTGCAAAATGTTACCCGAAAGTTTCGAATATTTGTTGGAGATGCAGAAGAAATATAGGCTCATACCTCCACATATAGTGGAAATGTGGTAAAATTCAGACCGCCTGGGGAAAAAATTATATATATATATATATAATTAATATTCCATTAATATAATTAATATTCCATTAATACCAGAAACATATTTACTAAATATACCAGATACAATAAAAACCATACATA
>NW_015161429.1:566044-570548 GCF_001447785.1 Gekko japonicus
AGCTTTAATATCTTTCCAAAGAGTAGCAATTGTGGTCTTGGCAGCGTCTAGCATTATTTCGATAGTTGCTTTATGTGGTCTATTCATTAATTCTGATGGCCAGGTATTTAAAAAGAGTGTTTCCGGTGTGAATGGAACTTGTATTGAAGTAACTTCTTTAATTATTCTAATAACTTCCTGCCAGACTGTTTTGATCTTTCCACATTCCCACCAACAGTGAGCAAAATCTCCAATTTGTTGGCAGCCTTTCCAACAGTTTGGGGATAATGATGATGATATATGTGAAATTTTCTGGGGTGTTGCGTACCATCTAGACATTATTTTCAGATTTTGAAAATGTATTGCAATAGAGCTAGTTGAAAAGTTAGTAGAATTCCAGAATTTAGACCAAGTTTCCTCATCTAGTGTCATAGTGCAATCTTTCTGCCATGCATATTGATAAGCCATTGGAGCTTTGGAGGGTTTTTGGAGCAGTATCGTGTACATCTTTGATATGAGTCCTTTGTACAGTTCATCTGAATCTCGAATTATGCGTTCTAGATCTGTTAGTGGTTGTGCCATCATATCCGGTATCTTTAGGGATTGAATGCAGTGGCTTAATTGTAAATTTAAAACCCATGGTATAGGTGTACCTAGAGCTTGTTCTATTTAATTTTGCTTTTCATCCCATGGTATAGGTGTACCTAGAGCTTGTTCTATTTAATTTTGCTTTTCATCCCATGGTATAGGTGTACCTAGAGCTTGTTCTATTTAATTTTGCTTTTCATCCCATGTTTTGTAGTGATGTCTATAATACGCGTTATGTTTTTGTTTCTCCAGTCCCTTCCCAGGAGGGAACCAGTGTTGGTTGAGAAACGGTGACTATCTAGAGAGTCTAGGTAATAAGTACCTTGCATGTCTTTGACGGCATATTGTATTGTATTACTCGGACGCTTCATGCACGCTGTCAGTCTTTTCCAGGTTTTTATAGCCGGGTTAATCACTGTTGTAGCCACTTGTAATGCAGTAGAAGTAGATCTCTGGGACCATACTGTGTCCGCTAAATGTTGTGGGTATAGCAAGTCATCATAAATATCTACCCAATTGGGTTTCTTTGATTGTCTTAGCATTTTGACTGTGATGGCCATTAAAATCGCTCGATTATATAATATTAAGTCTGGAAGAGCATATCTCCCCATTGATTTAGGTCCCTTCAATATCGAGAAACTTATCCTAGGTTTTTTCTTGTTCCATAGGAATACTGATAGTGTATTGCCAACGCTTATGTAAAATTTAATCAAATATGTTATTGTGAAAAATGAAAATAAATTTATCTATTTACAATCCCAGTTAAAAAGGTTGTTTCTCATCAGCATAAGGACTTCTGCCAAAAGAAAGGGGTGTTTTTGACAACTCCTCCTTCCCACTGCAGGCCCACACTTTGCTCCCCACTCAGCATGGGGGTGGGGGCGCTAGTGTCCTACAGCTTTGACTTTGGACTAGAACCCTTGCTGAGAGACCTGTGGTGGCCACTGGGACTTGCCTCCAGTCTGGTGAGCAGGACAGCTTCACAGAAACTCCATAGCAGTGCTCTTGACTAAGTGGCTCAGAGTTTTTGTTTCAGTTTTAATGAACTGGATGACACTGGGAAGACTGTCATTTAAAATGGAAGTGTCTGTGGTACCACCTAGCACTGAGCATGCACAAAATCTACTTTACAATATATGAACACCTAGTGCTGTCATATCTGTAAAGACAGAACTAATAGATCACCCAAGGGAATTAATGTCTTATAGTCACTCTCGTTTGCTCCTTCCCCCAGCCCAAAGGACTGCAATAATCTGGGCACAGACATGAATGGCTGCTGCCCAGCTCCAACTGTTTCAAAGGAAGATTAGAGGAGTTCCCAGCATTATTTAATAATGGTTGGGCAGTTAATGCCAGTGTTTAAGGTACTATATTAAGTCCCTTGACTTTATTCTGAATGGATTCAGTCTCTGGGTTAGAGACATAAGAGTAGCGATGAAAGCAAATACATAAATTGAGGTGTTACTTTAGCTTAGTAAAGTTTTCAGTTGAAAAACCAAAATCTGGATGATGCAAATACATGAAAATAATAATAAACTATGGATGACTTGTTTCGTTTGCTGGAGTTCCAGCTGGTCTGTTGTGTTAGAAACTGTTGTATTAGAACTCACCAGAGAAGATATTTGCCAATTAAACAGAAGGGTGTTTTTTTTAACATGACCCATGGATATTGCCCTGACCTGGATCGCCCAGGTAAGTGCAATTCAGAAGCTAAGCAGGGTCGGCCATGGTTAGTATACGGATGGGAGACAATCAAAGAATTCCAGGGTTGCTATGCAGAGGCAGACAATGGCAAACCACCTCTGAACTTCTCTTGCCTTGAAAATCCTACAGGGTCGCTGTAGGTCAGCTATGACTTGAGGACACTTTTCACACACACACACATACACACACATGGATACTGCCATGTTAAGAACATAAGAGAAGCCAATGTTGGATCAGGCCAATGGCCCATCCAGTCCAACACTCTGTCACACAGTGGCCAAAAATACCAGGTGCCATCAGGAGGTCCACCAGTGGGGTCAGAAAACTAGAAGCCCTTCCACTGTTGAAACCCCCCCCCCAAGCATCAGAGCACCACTTGCCCCAGACTGAGAGTTCCTATCTATACCTTGTGGCTAATAGCCACAGATGGACCTCTGCTACAGCCTCCAACACCATGGACGCTTGCTGACAGTGAGAAAGGGAGAAAAGTACTTCTTTCTCTACCTGCTCTATCCCATGCATAATCTTGTAACCCTCTATCATGTCACCCCTCAGTCATCATTTCTCCAAGCTAAAGAGACCCTTCATAAGGAAAGTGTTCCAACCCTTTTATCATTCTAGTTGCCCTTTTCTGCACTTTTTCTTATGCTATAATATCCTTTCTGAGGTGTGGTGACCAGAATTGCACACGGTATTCCAAATGAGGTTGCACCATTGATTTATACAGGGGCATTATGATATTGGCTGATTTGTTTTCAATTCCCTTCCTAATAATCCTCGGCATAGCATTGGCCTTTTTTATTGCAGTTGCACACTGTCTCAACATTTTCAGTCTGTACACAATGAAGAAAAATCATGGGTACAGCAACAGAAAAGGAGAGCAACAGAAAAGTGGAAATATGATCAGGCCGACAGGGAGAAATCTTATCCATTGACTAGTCAATAACCTTTTTGCTAAAACAGACATTCATAGTAGGGTTCCCAAGTCCGAGTGGCACTGGAGCAGGGGACTCCAGTGCTGCTCCAGGAGTGCGCGCGTCCGCCGCAACCACGTCACCCAGAAGTGACGCGACCATGCTGGGCATGCTGGGGGCGGGGCCACGACCATCCGAGAAAAAAACATAGAGTTTTCCCTCGGATGACCGTAGCCCCGCCCCCAGCGTGCCCGGTGTGGTCACGTCACTTTCAGGTGAAGTGCACGTCGCGTGCTTTGGGGGTGGGGTTCCCCCAGGGCCCAATCTGCTGGCGGGACTTGGCAAGCCTAATTCATAGCCTTTATCCATTTGTGTGTGTGTGTGTGTGTGTTTTCAAATTCACAGCTGCCTAGAAAATCAGTCATTACCAGTTGCCTACACAGCCTTACATCAATGCCCTGCTCTATGGACCACAGAACATTTTCAGTTGCCTGCAAGGCTTCATAATGGCACCGGCTGCCATAGGTGAAAGTAGTAGAAGACAGCTATCATCATTTATGGCTAAGCTGCTGCTGAGGAGTGCTACACATATGAGGAATCCTGGTCTTCTAAGTTACAGCAACTTGGCCCAGTTTCTAAGAATGTGGGAAACACTTTATAGAGCTGCCTTGACAGTGAATTTATGCAACAGAAAACATTTCTATAAATCTCAGTGACCTCAATCATTTAGAATATTGCGGGTGGGGTGTATTTTTTATATGTGAATGTGTGTGTGCACCTGGAAGTCATGGCGAACTCTGGTGACTGACCCCTACTGGGGGCATGGAGGATATTCAGAGAGGCGGCTGAATAAAGCCTGGCCCCACCTCCTACCTCTGGTATCCAGGTCAGGACAACCAATTAAAATATTTTAATCTATTATTATTTGGAGATTGGACTCCTTTGTATCTATATATCTAATACCGAACTTGCCCCCGGAGTGTGGATCGCTAAATCAGCGCTTCGGGGGCAGCTGGGGAGCCGGGGGAGGTTTGTGCACATGTGGGCCAGTCCCCACGTGTGCACAAAATGTTTAAATCCCCCCGACAGTGCAAGACCGTCTCCTGCGCATGCACAGGAGACGCTCTGTAACTGCCGCCGCCGCTTGGGAGGGAAGTGGCGAGTGGCGAGCAGGAGGGGGCAGAGCGGCAAGGGCCGATCGGCTCGCCGATCGGCCCTCGGTTTGGAGCCAGAGGGAGGCTGGGGGGTGGAGAGGGGGAGAGAGAGAGAGAGAGAGTCGCGAGGCCCGGCGGACTGGGAGAAAGAGGGGGGTAGGTTCG
>NW_015161429.1:570693-608369 GCF_001447785.1 Gekko japonicus
GGCCTCCGGAGGCCAGGTCTACCCATGTAGTGGAAAAGGGGTGGGTAGACCTGTTCTCCGGAGGCCAGGTCTACCCATGTAGAGGGAAGGGGTGGGTAGACCAGGTCTTCCCATGTAGTGGGAAAAGGGTGGGTAGACCTGTTCTCCAGATGCCAGGTCTACCCATGTAGTGGGAAGGGGTGGGTAGACCTGGCCTTTGGAGGGGGGCCGCGCTCCGGGGCAGGGGGGGAGATTGGAGGGGGGTGGAGGAGACAGGGGAACCGGCGGGATGGGGGGGGAACTTGCCTCCTCCTCCTGCTTCCTCCTCTTCCTCATAGGTGTGGAGTTCCCCCTCTCCCGCGAGTATCGCGGGTCCCCCACTTGTTTTTCTGAAACTCTCCCTGAAAAGTATTGTTTTTGAACCCTTTTTTTTCATTAGATAGTATCACTTTTGGACAATAAAGAGTCACATATTATTTTGAATGAAATTCCTGCAAGTTGCCCTGAGTCTGTGGGAAAGGGCTGACAACAGATTTAATCTAAGTTAATAAATGGCATTCATATTTGGTCCACAGAACAGTCATCCCATATGATGATTAATTGGGTCCTACCAACATTCCACATGCAGAAAAGAGAGAAAGGATGTTCTCACCCAAAATCCCTCTTCTCACTGCAACCTTCTGACTTGCATAGCTTTTTGTCTGTGAGGATCTCTCAACCTCTGGCAGTGCCTTTTTAGGAGTCACAGGGAACTGCTAGGGGAAGGGAAACCCAAGGAAGGATCCACTTACACCAACAGAATGTCCACAGGATCCAGCCCAATGGTAGCAGTCATTACTGTACAGTGTAGACATTCTGAACTGATATTCAATTATGCTTTTCTTATCTATAAAATATAGCTACATGATAAATATCTGTAGCACTGAATATAAACTACAGAGTATCTACCGTATAACATCTGGATAGAGAATGAAGTCTAGAGGAGAGTGTTAACATTGGATTAGGGAGACCTTAGCTGCCTGGCTGAATCTCATTTTCTCAGCCTTAGTTCCCCTATCTTTAAAATTGGGATATTGATATGTTACCTTATAGGGTTGTTACAGATATGGATACATACTGTAAAACATGGTGTACAATATAAATTGCTACACAAATGGTAAGCAGACTCTAGGATAGTTTCTAGGATAAAAAGACAACATTGTGCATGTAAGATGAGAACAATGCTAGGCTCTTAACCAGACTATAAGCAGACAGGAAGGTAACAGTGTTTAGGAGGCTTCATACTGGAATAGTAATTCCACAGTTTCAAACTACAACAGAACCTGGGAACATACCTATGGCTGAAGAAACCTGTTCATGCCCCAGTTTTTAGGAGCAATTTTTATAATAGTTATGAACACCACGATGTGTGCATATGATAAATTATTAAAGTACTTTTAAAAATCTTAGCTTGTTTAAACAGAACATTTTGAAAATGATATGCACATGGGCTAGCTCAGCTGTGGCCAAGAGCTCGGATCTTCAAAGCACTACAAATGTTAGACTTTTTCAAACATTTGAACACCTATTACAAGAAATAAGGTTTTTTGGGGGGTGGGAATCATCCTTACAGTAGCTGTTTCCTGGCAGGCTTTCACGCAGCTTTGTTGCTCAGGTCAGTTCCTCCAATCCTTTGTTACCTGATTCAGGCAAAGCCTTCTGAAAGTGTTGCCCTATGAATGGGTGAAATCAACTCATACACAGGTGTACTCTATTAACTCTCACCTTGTGCAACAGCCTGCCTAAGAAGGTTGGGGAGGATTCCACAGTATACATGTGTTCTCTGTTGGCTCTCACCTTGTGCAACAGCCTGCCTAAGGAGGTCAGGGAGGATTCCACAATATACATGTTTTCTCTATTAGCTCTCACCTTGTGCAATAGCCTGCCTAAGGAGCTCAGGGATCCTTCCACACTCCTTTCATTCTGCAGATTATGCAAAACAGAACCAAGAAAAAATGCTGGGGGGGTTGTTGATTGACTATTGTACAAAGTCCCCACGCGTTTTCCCATGCAGGCTTCATCAGTGAGAAACTATAAAAACATAATTTTACATTTAATACAATACAAATAATAGAAGGATCCCTTACTAAAAATTATTACAAAAGTATTCAAAATATTAATTAAAAAGACAGGATCAAAATTGGTTTAGAAAAGTGATACCTATTAGTCTGTACACAATATAAGACGAAGAAACTATACAGTGGACTTGAAACAAGACAATAAAAATATCTAATATATGAAGCAAATACTGACCAGTGTATTCACCTAGTGCTGGAACTGTCTAGAGCAATTAAGTTCTTTTACTAGTGGAGAATGATGCAGCTTTTTTTTTTTTAATGTGCAGAGCTTAGCTGAGCAAAGTCAGAATTCCCAGGTCAGAATTTAACCCATGAGGCGTCAAAGTCTGCAACCTTAAAATTCACTCCATCTTTTTTTGTAATGGGACTTTTTCATTTTGATGGTAAGATTTATATAAACCCCTAAAAATGAAATCAGTGGATCCATGTTCTTTTTCTATAAAATGCTATACCAAAGGTGCACCAACTGTTCTGTGAAGTATGTTGATCCTATGTTCTGCTATAGTGGTTTTTAATTTTCTAAAGGTGTCCCCTGCATATATCTTATTACAAGAATATCTGGTGGCATATATAACCATATCTGAATTGCATGTTGTGTTGTTGTTTAAAACATATTCTTTTTTGTGAAACTTTTCATCTTTTGAGTTAGGTTACCACACTTACAATGTCCACATCTAAATTACCCTTTGGGCCAACCTGTTCCTGGAATGGTTCTTCGTAGGTTCGTGGAAACAAAAGTGTTGCTGTGAACCAATTTGTCTTTTAAATCAGATGTTCTTTTAAAAGAGATAGTTTTTGATCACAAAGTGGAACATCATATAGCATATTCCAAAAAGCACTGTGTCATTCCCCACTAGTAAAATGACTTAATTGCTGTGGACAGTTGCATAACTAGGTGAATGCTCTGGTTAGTATTTGCTTCATATAGTGTATATTGTTATAGCCTTGTTTCATGTTCAATGTACAATTTATTTATCTTTTTATTACAGGCAATCAGTTTCAGGTCGTCTGCCCTGAGGGCCACCAGGCCTCACTCATGCCTCCCTTTCTACACTCCCCCCTGCACACCCCCTACATGCCTGTCCATCCTTCTCCCATTTGCAAGCCCTCCCATTGCCCATGCTCATTTGCCTACACAACCTGTACACACTTTTCCCAACAGCACTGGCCAGTGAAAGCCGCTGGGAGTGCTGCTGCCATGCCTACTAGGAGCACCACTGCTGTGTGCTACCCTTCCCCAATGACACTGGGCAGCTGGAAGCATGGGTGAATGGAACACTGAGCAAACAAGAGAAGGGGCATGCAGATAGGTGGCAGGGGGAGTGTGTGGTGGGGATCGGTGACAATGAGCCCCTGATAGGGTTGCCAGCTCTGGGCTGGGGGAAATCCTGGAGATTCTGTGGGTGGAGCCTAAGGAGGGTGGAGTTTGGGGAGGGGAGGGACTTCAGTAGGGTATTAATGCCATAGTGTTCACCTTCCAAAGTGACAAACTGATCTATGTTGCTTGGAGACCAGTTATAATCCAGGAGATCTCCAGCCACCATCGGGAGGTTGGCAACCCTAGGCCACTTCAGAGTATGCTGGTGCCGGCACTGTAGGGAATAGTAAAGGTTTCCCTTGCTCAAAAGGCAGTTGAATCTGACTCTAGGGGGAGGTACTCATCTCTATTTCAAAGCCAAAGAGCCAGCGCTGTCCGAACATTTTTTCCATGGTCATGTGGTCGGCCTGACTAAATGCCAAGGTGCATGAAACACTGTTACCTTTCCACTGAAGCGGCACTTATTTATCTACTTGCAATTTCTTGCTTTTGAACTGCTAGGTTGGCAAGAGCTGGGGCCAGAGACGGGAGCTCACTCCGTCACATGGCACTCGGGTCTTGAACTGCCGAGCTACTGACGTTCCAGTCTGCAGCTCAGCGCCTTAACCTCTGAGCCACTGCGGCTCCTATAGGGAATAGTACAGTAGTATAAAAGAATGCTTCAGCAGGGCACATTTATAAAGAGAACAGAACTTTAGTCTATTCCACTATGTGCTATATTTATTAACTTGATCGTACTGTATTGTCTTCTACTTTAGTAATTCCATTTTGTGCACCGTTTGATATATCATGTCTGATACTTTTCATTTTCCCCCCAGTAATCCTAGTCATACTTCATTGTTTATTGGTTGTCTTATGCTGTTGATTGCACTGTTTTACATTGCGTAATCTGCCTTGACTCTTAGTGAATGAGTAATTAAACTCAAAATAAATAAGTTCAAAATCTTCTCATAACAAGTAACAATCTAACATATAAGCTTAGAAAGACAGGATCTCACAAAGTATATTGTTTATTAACAACTTTTTCTTTTACTAACAGCATTTTAACAGGGAATGATCTCCTAACCTTGGGTTTTTAGCTTAGTGTGGGTTATCTTTTCTTTCTCCCTAAAATTGTACTCCACCTATCCCCATTTTTTCTTGGTAGTTATGTTTTTTGTTCAGTCACACAGTCAAGTCCGACTCTTCGCGGCCCCATGGACCAGATCACTTCAGGCCTTCTGGTCTTCCGCCGTGCTCTGAAGTTTGCCCAACTTCATGTTTGTTGCATCTATGACACTGTCTAACCATCTCATCCTTTGCCGTCCCCATCTTCTTTGACCTTCAATCTTTCCAAGCATCAGGGTCTACTCCAGTGAGTGCTCCCTTCTCATTTGGTGGCCAAAGTATTTGAGCTTCAGTTTCATTATCTGGCCTTCCAGGGAACAGTCATGGTTGATTACTTTTAGGATTGACTGATTTGATCTTCTTGCAGTCCAAGGGACTCTCAAGAGTCTTCTCCAGCACCATAGTTCAAAAGAATCTATTCTTCGGCGCTCGGCCTTCCTTATAGTCCAACTCTCGCAGCCATACATGACTACTGGGAATACCATTGCTTTGACCATGCAGACCAGGCTGTTGTATCGGGTGACTTTAGACCAGGCCCTGGGACTGTTGCAGATGGCTTGGATGGTTCGTAGGCTCCGAGCGCAAAGGAAACTTAAACCTTTCCAGCCGCTTCCCTGCTGCAGACCTGCTTTCATTTTATAAACACAATCTAGAATTTTTGAGTTAAGCAAGGAAAAAAAGAATCTTGGCCCCGGTCACACGGGGGGAGGCGTGGCTAATTGCCCCGGCCCAGTTTGAGGCGTGATTACACGATCAGACGCGCCGGCGGCACACCATGGGTCCTTCCCTCAGCGCCGGCGGGTAAACAAGGGACCGGAGGGGAATGCCGCGCGCCGGCGCGATCACACCACAGGAGTCTGGAGGCAGCCCGTGGCAAATGTTCACTAGTACTTTGGAGGTACTAGTTTTTTAAGGCGCATTGTCGGCGGTAAGCCATGGGTGCACTCCACTTCCCAGATGTTGGGGTGTGATCGCACCCGGATAATCCGCCCACCATCCGTGCCCCTCCCGCGGCAACTTTGCCGTGTGACCGGGGCCCTTGTTTCCCAGTATGAGTTCAGCGCATTTAAAACAGAACTCAAGAGAAGTTCTCCATGTGATTTGGAAGCCAATTTCATTCTTTTTGACACCTGGTTTGAGGACACTTGTTCTTGGCCTCCCAGGCAAAAATTTTCACAGCTCAAGACTGTGATGTTCCCAAACGCACTGTCATCCCCTGAAATATTTAGCACCATTTTGCAAAAATTTTTCACCAGCCAGTTGCTTCCTGTTCCAAATCTGCAGAGTACCAAACGGCACATCTCTTCTGCCGCGACACACAAATAGCTTCCCATATACAATCGCCCCAAAGTGTTGTTCGTATCAGCTGCTGGTGCACAACAGATTCCGTGCAGCTTCAAAATCATATTTTAGCAATAAGGACATGGAGGGATGCTATATTGAGCACAGAGACTTTGTTTGGCAGATTCAAATGCATTCGTTTAATCTGTCAGAATGCTTTCATGGAGGGGGGGGGGATGACAAAAATGAAAACCTGCTAACATCACATCTCTCTGCCAGGCGGCTGGAAGCCAGGAGCTCCATGGGCAAAATGCAATGCCAGGGAAACAGAAGTTTCCTGCAGAAGGAGGAAGAGTTTTGAGAAACCTCGCCGCAACTTCTCAACTTTATTTTATCGGCAGATTACAGAGTAAAAAAAAAAAATCAATGGGAGAAAAACCAGCAAAAGTATACAACCAACAACGGCGTAACTCTGGATCCCGTATATTCATCAGGGATGCGATCTAGGTCAAACCAGAATGGCCTAGTGGTTTCCCCAATTTTCTTCAGTTTAAGTCTGAATTTTGCAATGAGTAGCTCATGATCTGAGCCACAGTCAGCTCCTGATCTTGTTTTTACTGACTGGATAGAGCTTCTCCATCTTTGACTGCAAATTATGTAGTCAATCTGATTTCGGTGTTTCCCATCTGGTGATGTCCATGTGTAGAGTCGCCTCTTAGGTTGTTGGAAAAGGGTGTTCGCTATGACCAATGTGTTCTCTTGACAAAACTCTGTTAACCTTTGCCCTGCTCCATTTTGCTTTCCAAGGCCAAACTTGTCTGTTATTCCGGTTACCTTTTGACTTCCTACTTTAGCATTCCAGTCCCCTATGATGAGGAGGACATTATTTTTTGGTGTTAGTTCTATGAGGTGTTTTAGGTCTTCATAGAACCGGTCCACTTCAGCCTCTTCTGCATCAGTGGTTGGGACATAGACTTGGATTACTGTGATGTTGAATGGCTTGCCTTGGAATCGGACCGAAATCATTCTGTCATTTTTGAGATTGTATCCCAGTACTGACTTTTGCACACTTGTTGACTATAAATGCCACACCATTTTTTCTACGTGATTCCTGGCCACAGTAGTAGATATAATGGTCTTCTGAGTTAAATTCGCCCATTTATGTTTATGTAGTATTATTTTAAAAAATCCACTTTAAAAAAATTTAAGAAATGCCATATTGATGTAGAATGTATGGATCCTACATATTTCTTTGTGTTGGTCTAACCTTCTAAAACATCAAAAATATAATTTAAAATATTGTGAAGGTGTCTAAATAAGAAATCTTATAAAAATGAGATTTTCTAAAACATTTATTTATTTCTAATCGTCTGTCAGTGCAATCCTAAACAGTTACACCCAAGTTCATTAAAAACCAATGGGTTTCAAAGGGTGCAACTCTTCTTAGGATTGTGTGATAAAGCACATATCTCATTTTCCTTCTTGAAATCAAAATGGTTTATAAATATGTCATATAGAACACCATACAAATCCATTAATGGCATCTTCTACAGATTTTAATAAATGTCTGGCTTTTTCCCTTGACCTGAACCACACTCTATTTTATGGACAACTACAGATTCTGGGTGAAGCAGAATTTGGCAGCCATTCCAAATAAAATATATCAGTTTATCTATTTTGTATGTCTCATCTTTTGGGACCAACATGGCAAGCCACTATTTTGTGAATTAGAATCAACATTGGCAGGACTGTGAATCCTCGTCTCCACTGAAGAGTTAAAAGTGGCAGGGGAAGTCCATGATTTTAGCAGGGGGGAAAGAAAACACAGAAGGGACGTTTAATACTCCCCCACACCACATCTCCCTGTACTCTCCTCCTACAGTGGTTTTCCTGTAGACCAAATGCATGTTTGCTGTTGCTGACAGAGAAACATGACTGCAGGAGAAGAGTGAAAGCAGAAAGAGCAGGTGGTGGCTGCTTAACAATTTCTCTCCTCTGCCTTCCAAACTGTGCCGTGCTCCCCCCCCCATTTTTTGAATGGTCCCAGACCTGAAATTTTAGTTGATAATTTGGTGAACCCACAGGTGTTAACTAGAGACTAGTTCTGTGGTTGTGCACATATCCTGTGAAAAAGGGAGCAGGTGGTGGCAACTCCCCTGAGCTTGCATGGATTTTGCATGGGTGTGCATGGGTGCACATTGCCTCTGCTTTCAGAGACTCAGAGTAGGGATGATAGGGAAGGTTGGGTGATGTCAGCTAGCTGCCATTTTTTATGTGCACCTGTCCTTTCCTGACTGTGGCGCTATGGCGCATGCTTGCTTGCCTGCTTTGCTAGCTTGCGTAAACAGCGATAGGGAGGCTCTCCTGAGACCGTGCGAACTAGCTTGAGGAGGAGGGAGGGCTTGCGTTCCACCATTGGTGTGAATATTTCTGCTCTCATGAGGCATGGAGACTCTCCCGTTCATTATATAACCTCCCGCCGGGAGAATTCCCACGCACGCACTTGGATTTCATTTGCTTAGCCATTTGCAGCATCACGCTATATGAAGGGATGCACCCACCCCATTGTCATTCCTAACAATATCCCTGTAGACCATGGCAACGGACCTGAAATCTAATAAAGCATAACGTTTCCCTGGAATCGTGTGTGGAGATTTACTTGCTGTTGATCCTGACAGAATTGTTAGGAATCTCCTTTACCCCATCAGACAGATTCTCTCCTGAATGAGATGAGCGGACCTGGAGGGGCAGGGGTTACCCCGACAACCACATCGGGGACTACTCCGACAACCATGTCGGTACTTACACAGACCACCACTGCAGTGCCAGTGACGGTACCCATGACGGTGCCAACCACGGCTCCTACCACGATGGCCCCAGCGGTTCCCACTCTGACAACCTTGGGAATGGGGGCGCCTGTGAAAACGGTGAGCCTAGGAAGGCCGGTGTCAATGATTAGCGGTGCCACACCTCGGTCGGTGGTATCGTTCATCCCAGTACACTTGGGTCCATGGTTGACCTACTGCCACAAGGACAGAGACTGGGGCCGGCATTTGGGGGACTCCATGAAAACTACCTGGTCGATGCCAAGGAGTTGGAGTCGGGACAGTATTTTTGACCCTCGGTCGAGCTCAGGGAGCTTTGGAATGACCCCGGGTAGACCCATCACGTTCCCTTTGAGAACTTCGTTAAGTCTGGGGAGGGATGTGGATGGAAGGCTAGACAGCCTGGAACTGGACTGCCACATGATAATGCGGGACATGGGGCAATTGCTCAAGAACCTTCCGGGGATCGTGTCCCATGCAGTGCAGACCCAACTTGCAGTTCCCCCTGGTACTTCCAGCACCTGGGACTGGGCCAGGCCAGCCAATCCCCCAGCCACAGCCGCAGCCACCGCAGCCTTTGCTGCCACAGCCGCCACAGCACCCAGTGCCACCGGCAGGGCTCCTACCTCCGCAGGGCATGCCATGTCCGAAGAACTTACTTGACATGACGTTTGATGGTGATCCTGAGAAGCTCTCTTTTTTTGTCACACGGGTAATGAAGTTTGTTGAGCGCTGGGCTCATTTGTTCCCCGACGAGGAGCAACAAGTGGATTTCATTGCCTCCCGCTTGAGAGGTGCAGCGACTACCTGGTATGTGGGCCTCTATGACCTGGAGGCTGTGGAATTGGGGAGTGTGGATGCCTTTATATGGGCGCTAAGAGCCCGGTTCGAGGACCACACCACGGGCAAAAAGGCAGAAGCGTTCCTCTGCACTTTTAAACAAGGCAAGTGATCTGTCCGGGAATACTCCACTGAGCAGCAAAAATCCAAGACTGGTCCAACCCGGTGTTTGTGCAGCAGTACCAGTTAGGACTGAACACGGATATTCGAAACTCAGTCATGGGGACCCGAGACCCGAGAACCTTGGCGGCTTGGATGCAACTGGCGGAGAGCGCAGAGAGCAGACTGCGCACCATGTGGTTGGATAACACGGTAGCAGCTGGAAGGGAACCGGCACCACCCCACCCCAAGGCAAACCCCCCTCACAGTTGCCATCGATCAGGGAGCAACGGATGAAGCAGGGGCTCTGCCTAAGATGTGGGGAGCAAGGCCATTTCACCGCCAACTGCCCATCGGGAGAGGCAAGAGGATCGGGGGCGAAAGAAGGTGACAAGCGCCGGAGGGACTTCCTGCTCAAAAAAGGGACAGCGAAAGCCAGGACCCCCCCCGTGCCCTGCAAGCCAGAGCAGATGTGCTGGAGTATGAGTCGAGTGGGGAGGAGGAGATGGAACCAGCAGGAAAAGGCCAGGTCCTGCTGTAAGTGGCGTGGAGCAGCAGGACCCAGCGACGGAGGTACCTAAAGTGGTAAGCAGTTATCCCCCCCCTCTTTTTGTGACTGTAACTCTTATGAACCCGGCTATAGGCACCCATATCAGGGGTCGGGGTCTCATAGACTCAGGGTTCGGGCGAGACCTAATCAACCCCTCCTTGTTCTCAGGACTGGATGCTGACGTGGTCCGCTTGGCCGACTTGTTAGTTTTTACCCAAATGGATGGGTAAAAAACAACAACAAAACAAACAAATACCTTTATTGGCATAAAAAATGGATAAGTCCCCAATGAAAGAGCCCTGTAGATTTGAGACTGTACCATTACGCATGGGGTCTGGGGATCATTGGGAAGAACGGACTTTTATTGTGTCCCCAGGGGCTAGATTTCCCCTGATGTTGGGAAACCCGTGGTTCCATGGGCATGATCCCTATATTCTGTGGGGCGACAGGATTATCAACTTCATCTCCCCCAAGTGCCAGAGGCATGTTTGGAACATGAAGTGGGGACAGCTCCTGACAGTACCCAAGTGCGGACATGTTTAGCTACGGAGGACCTCACTAAAATTCCTCAAGAGTATAAAGATTTAGCCCGAGTTTTTGCCGAAGAGAAAGCCGACGAGCTACCCCCCCCCCACCGCAACTCAGACTGTGTGATTGAGTTGTTGCTGGGACACAAAATGCCCAAGGGAAAGCTCTATTCTATGAGTCCCTGGGAGAAAACGGAATTACAGAAATTTATTGATAAAAAGCTGGCCAGAGGTTTCATCTGGCCAGCCTCCTCCCCGTTCGCAGCCCCCGTGCTCTTCCGGAAAAAGAAGGATGGGTGTTTGTGGCTTTGCATCGACTACCGGGGGTTGAATGCTGTTTCCTCCATGAATGCTTATCCCATGCCATTAATCACAGATCTCTTGGCCGAGGTGGCCAAGAGAAAGATTTTCTCCAAACTTAATTTACAGGATGTTTACTTTCGTGTGCACATACGAGAGGGGGACGAATTCAAGATGGCTTTCAATACCCCTTTAGGCCAGTTTGAATACCTGGTGATGCCATTCAGTCTCCAGGGGGCTCCGGGAGTATTTATGAATTTGATAAATGAGGTGTTGAATAAGCACCTGTTTAAGGGGGGTCTTGTCTATTTAGACGACATTTTACTGTATTCCCCCGACAAAGCCTCTCATGTGCAGTTGGTCAGAGAGGTGCTCAAAATGTTGCATAAGCACAAACTGTTTGTCAAACTATCAAAATGCGAGTTCCATCAGATGGAAATTGACTTTTTGGGTTATCACATCTCCCCCCGTGGCATAGAAATGGACCGGGGAAAGGTAAAAGACGTTTTGGGGTGGGAAGCCCCTAAAACTTGCCGGCAACTCCAAAGCTTCCTAGGGTTTGCCAATTTCCATAGAAACTTCCTGCCAAACTTTGCTCAAGTAACCTTGCCCCTTACTGACTTACTGAAAACAAAGGGGAAGGGACCAGAGGCTACCAAGCCCGGGGCTAAGCTGCTTTGGACCCCTGAGTGCCAGGAAGAGTTTGATAAACTAAAAGCTCTTTTCACCACCGAACCCGTGTTAGCACACCCGGATGAAATGAAAAAAATTGTGGGGCAAACTGATGCTTCAGATGTAGCTATGCATGGGGTGATCCTGCAACAGGGTCCAAACGACAAACTCCATCCCATAGTATACGTATCTCGCAAATTCACTGACACTGAGCGGAATTGGTCGGTCTGGGAGAAAGAGGCAGGGGCAATCCGGCTGGCTCTCTCCACATGGAGACCATGGTTGGAAGGGACAAGGGTGCATTTGAAGTGTGGATGGATAACAAAAATCTAGAACTCCTTTGCACCCCCCGAAATCTAAACGCCAAACAACTTCGGTGGGCTGACTTCTTCTCTAAGTTCCAATTTACCCTACACCATTTCCCAGGCAAATCGAACTCTCTGGCAGATGCCTTGTCCCACCTACCGCAGCACGAAAGCCAGCAGGAGGAGGTCCTAGATTTCGTGTTCACGCCCTCTCAATTGGGCAGAGTGGTGATGAAGTGGGGCCAAGCTAAATGGGCCTTCCTTCTCCCCCTCCTGGGGGATGGGAAACCAAGTTTGCCTCCGCCTTTTTGGAGGCTGATAAACAGGTGGTGGAGGTGGCAAGGGATTTGGTGCAAGGGAAGAATGCATGCTGGTTTAAAGATGAAAAACTGTTTGTACCGAAACTGTTGCGGGGGGAAGTAATGGGCCTGGTCCATGGATCTAAACCGGCTGGCCACATGGGATTTATCAAATCACTGCACCTGCTACAACGCCAATTCTGGTGGCCATACATGTGCAAGGATTTATCTCTGTACGTACACTCCTGCCAAACCTGCATCATGCGCAAACCCCGGAAAGGGAAACCCCCTGGATTATTGAAACCGTTACCAACCCCAAGCAGACCGTGGGAGGTGATTTCCATGGATTTCATCACAGACTTACCCCCTAGTAAAAACATGACCGTGATTTGGGGGGGGGGGGTTGATTTGTTCTCCAAACACGCCCATTTCATCCCATTCCCCAGTTTGCCAACTGCATGGACGTTGGCTAAAGCATTTCTCAAACATGTTTTCAGACTACACACTTTGCCTTAACAAGATAATAACGGACAGGGGCTCTCAATTTATTTCGAGATTCTGGGGGGAGCTCATGGAACTCATGGGGATAGAACGGGGGATGAGCAGTGGCTATCACCCAGAGACTGATGGGCAATCGGAACGTGTTAATCAAACACTTGAACAATATTTACAGTGTTTCACAAACTATTTATTTATTTATTTATTATATTTATACCCCGCCCATCCTGTGAACAGGCTCAACAAGACAATTGGGTGGAATTGCTGAATTTAGCTGAATTTTGTTATAATAATGCTCACCACTCCTCCATAGGAGTATCACCGTTCAAGGCTGCTCTTGGCTATGATAGCCCCCCCGATTCCTTTTCTAACATCAAACCCCGAGAAAGGGGGGAAGGCATCTGACTGGTGTGAAGCATTAAGGGAATCATGGCCAGAGATATGTGAGACATTGGAAATGGCCAAGGCAGCATACAAGTATCAGGCTGATAAGAAACGGGTGGAGGGTTGGGTTCTGAAGCCTGGAGATCAAGTATATGTGTCCACAAAGAATCTGCGACTTTCTCAGTCCTGTCAAAAATTGGCGTGGAAATACATTGTTCCTTTTCAAGTGGTTCGGTTGATTAATGAAGTAACTGTTGAATTGGACTTGCCTAAGAACCTAAAACATGTCCATCCAATTTTCCATTTCAGCTTATTGAAACGCAATCCAGAAACTAATCAATGGCGCCTGAAACCGGCAAGACCCCCCCCCATCCTAGTGGAGGGTGAAGAACATTACGAGATGGGGGCGGGGCGTCGGTTCGCATGAGAGCAGACACATCGGGATAGAGCTCCTCTTCCAACCTCCTCAATTACCCAAATAACAAACTCCAACCTATTACAAATCGCCCAGATTATGGGCAAAAAAGAGAACTTGGCATCTTCAAAACTCCTGCAAAATTTTTTACGGGGCAGCAAGCAGTCAAGCGCGAATCTGAGTGATAGCCGAGCCGGAGACAAAATGGCCTCCGGATCTTCACCATCGAGTGAACCATCATCGGAGCTACTAACTATGACGGAATTCCACACTTGTATCAGCTCGTTCCGTTCAGATATTTTTAAAACATTTCATGACCTTATCAAACCAGTCACTGAGCAGCTGCAAGCGCTTCAATTTACAATTCAAGAAGTTGCCACCACCGCAGACGCTGCAATGGATAACAGCCTGGCCAATCAAGATAGCATCAGGAATTTAGAAAAACAAGAAAAATGTGCCTACCTCCAGTAGGCACAGCGTGTTTATATGCACATACAGGGTTGTATAAAAAGTGGGACAGAGGGTGGGGGTGGGGGAGGGAAGCGGGAATTTTCTGGAAACGGGAAGTTACTTGCGGATCTGGATTGTTATGCATTATATTTATCTATTGTTTCCTTCGCATCACCGGTATTATTATTGCAATGAAGAGAGTGTTTAAGAGGAGAGATTGAGGGAGGGGACGGGGGAAAGATTTTGGTGGGATGTTTACTTACAAAGTTAATGATTGTATTGGAACACTTGGTTTTTCAGTTATGGTTTGTATTTCTCGAGTTGGACATTATGAATATGAACAGACAGTTGTGGGTTTGCAGAATCTGTATTATATAAGTTCATCTTTAAGATTAAAACCAGTTATTATTTTCATCTCCATTGTTAGTTAATAGATCCAAAAATCTTTCTTTGTTGTTTGCTCAGGCGAAGTTTACTAATCTTTTTGACACAGCTGAATATTTTAAAACTAACTACTCTGGCACAAAGTAAAGGCGATATTTTTACTAATTTACATCAGTTGAGGGTCCCTAATATTAGGAACACATATAACATCTCAAAGATTTCTTATGGCTAATAACATCACAGCAGTATTGCTAAATTGCAGAGGAATTAATAATGCCATCAAGGCAAGGAGGATATATAATTATATAATTATATAATGCCATCAAGGCAAGGAGGATATATAATTATTTGAAATCACACAATTCAGACATAGCCTTACTATTCAAGTCATCTTATTTTCCACAATGGTATGCAGCTCCTGGCTCATCTAAGGCTCAAGGAGTTATTATATTAATTTCTAAATATAACAAATTTTCTCTTTTGGATAAAATACAAGACCCTCAAGGTAGATTTTTAATTTTAAAATGTATTTTAAATGAAAAAAAAGTTACCCTAGCAGTAATATACGCCCCAAATTCAGGGCAATTTAATTTTATTAAAGACATTTTGGAAAGGATTAAAGAATTCCAAGAAGGTTCACTTATTATAGGATCTGACCTTAATTCTGTAGTTCACCCAATGTTGGACAGGAAAAGTCCCTTTTACAAAACTAGCCAAAGACAAACTAACTCAAGCGGTTATACAGCCCTTTATAATATCTTTCATAAATACGGTTTAATAGATACCTGGAGACTTTTGCACGATGGGGAACGGGATTTCACTTTTTTTTCCAACAGGTTCCAATCCTATTCTAAGATAGATTACGTATTAACCTCCAAAGATCTCGTTAATAATCTTGTTGCTGTGGACATTGACCCAATGTGTTGGTCGGACCATGCTGCCATAGTATGTCGTATCTCTTTTAATGCTAGTCCTGATAGAAGCTTTACCTAGAGACTGAACAACTTTTTATTAAAGAACCCAGACATTCATAAACAAATTATCTCAGACACACAGGAATTTTTTGCATTTAACTCCACTAAAGACTCTCCAATCAACATAATCTGGGATTCGTATAAAGCGGTTTTGAGGGGGGGAATTATTTCAATAACGGCAACTCACAAAAAAAAAACTTCAGGAAACCAAACAAAATTTTTTAACTGATATTAAAAATCTGGAAGCAGAACACAAAAAAACTTGTAATCCTAAAACGTATCATAAATTAGAATTGGAAAGTAAAAAACTTCAAGCTTTAGAAGCTGATAAAATTGCAAAAAACATTCTTTACGTAAAGCAATGCTATTGGGCTAATAACCCGAAGGCATTACGTCTGCTCGCCTGGAAGGTTAGGAAAAGAAAAGCGGAAACCAATATTATGGGAATCAGGGATAACAAAAATATCTTGCAAACATCCACCCAGAAAATTCTATCTATATTTCAAGCTTTTTATACAAAATTATACGCTTCAAGCCACCCCCATCAACACCTAATTGATTCTTTTTTGAAGTCTAACAAATCAATTAAGGTTTTGTCTGAGTCTCATCAACACTATTTAAATCACCCAATTGACGAATCAGAACTACATTTGGCTATTAGTAAATTAAAATCAAATAAAGCACCTGGGACGGACGGGTGTACCTCCGAATATTATAAACATTCTCAGCAAGAAATTACCCCAACTCTCTTAGACCTCTTCAACTCTATACTAGACAACGGTCCGATTCCACAATCATGGGAAATTGCTAAAGTCATTCTAATTCACAAAAAAGATAAAGACCCAGAAGATCCACGATCATACCGTCCGATCTCACTTCTCAACAATGATTATAAGCTATTCACAAATATCATCACACACAGGCTAAACCAAATCATAGGAGACTATATTTCAATAGATCAAACTGGTTTCATCCTGCAACGGGACTTAACAGACTCCGTTAGGAAAGCTGTAAACATCATCTCCCATACTAATCTTTTTCCTTCGGCAGACTCTTGTTTATTTTCGATTCTGTTGAACACAATTATATTTTTATTTTGCTCAGCCACATGAAATTCGGAAAGAAAATAATTCACAATACAATCAATCTATAACTCTTCAAAATTTTTATTGAGAATTAACGACCAAAACACTTCAATACAACCAATGTCACGCGGCACAAGACAGGGATGTCCATTGTCCCCTCTCCTGTTCGCTTTGGCGGTCGATCCGTTAGCCCACCTTATAAGGGACGATCCTCAAGTGCTTGGAATCTCTGTGAATAAATACACGACAAAAGTCAGTCTCTACGCTGATGACATGTTATTGTTTATCTCAAATACAAAAGAATCTTTACATAGCATCAATAGACACGTTGAATTTTGGCCTTATTTCAGGCCTCCGAATTAATGAAGCCAAATCACTTCTCTATCCTATCCAAATGTGTTCCGAAACTAAAGCTTATCTAAAGTCACAATTCAACTTTAAATGGGTAACTTCGTCACTTAGATATCTTGGCATTCAAATTCCTTTGGACTTTAAAGACCTTTTACAACAAAATCATATGAGTATCTCATCGCATATCAATACCCTTCTTAAAAACTGGAATACTCTTTATCTTACACTATTAGAATGTATTAAGTTAGTTAAAGCAATGATTTTACCAAAAATTATCTTTTATTTAAGAGCCCTTCCACTGACCATACCCGCCTCGCTTATTCAAAAATGGCAAAGAGATATCAATTCATTTATATGGAGTTACAAAAAACCAAGAACAAATTTTACAACTGCTATCAAACCTTTTAGAGAAGGGGGCCTGGCTATCCCTAATTTACAAACATATTACGACTCCATTATCTTAGTTAATTTAATCAAGCACTATCGACCCTCATACACGGCGGATTGGAAAATAATAGAAGATTCAACACTCCCTACCCAATCTTTTCACGAAACTTTATGGAATTATAAAACACAAGCAAAACTTATTACTTCACCATGTATTTTCATCAAAAATACTTTAAAATCTTGGAATAAATTCAACCACCTTTTAACACCATTTATCTCCCCATTAACGAATTTCACAGGACAGACATGGTTCGAACCAACCAATGACCCGCTTTCTTATAAGCTATGGCGCCAATTACATCTCACAAGATTTATAGATGTCACCTCGCAAGGTTACCTCAAACCTAAAATATCATTAGAAAACCCATATTCCACAACATTACCGTGGTTTGAATACCTTCAACTAAATGACTTAATTAACTCAAAACTGGGTAATAAATTAAGGTTAAAACTCACAGAATTTGAAAAGATATTGTATAACCCCTCCTTTCCTATTAAAGGCCTCATCTCGAAAATATATTCAATCTTACTCAACCTTAAAAACCCAAGACTATTAAAATATCAGAACGCATGGCATCAGGATTTAGGACAAACACTGAATAACGAGGAATGGGGAAAAATCTGGAATTCCTCGGTATATTCTTCAACATGTTTAAATATTAAACTGACAAACATAAAATTAGTGACTAGGTGGTATAAAACCCCTGTCCAACTGTCACATGCTATTTCCTCTCTTCCTCCCATTTGTTGGAAAGGGTGCGGGCTTAAAGACGACTACCTCCATGTTTGGTGGTCTTGCCCAGTCATATCTAAATTTTGGTCACAGAATATCAAGTTAGTTAATTCAATAATTAATAACAAAATCACTCACTCTCCGAAAATTGTTCTTTTAAATATCTGGGATAAATCCCAAATTAAAATCCCCTTACACGAACAAGAGCTATCAGCCATATTATTTACAGCAGCTAAGACACTTGTAGCAGCAAAATGGAAATCGACTGAAGTTCCCTCTATCTCTGAATGGTTGTACAAGTCCTGGGATTTTTTTATTTTTGACAAAATATCTGTGGAGGTAGACTATGCTAATGCATCACAACGTAGACAGTCCTTTGAAAAAAAATGGACTTCTTTTGTAGAATTCTTCTGGAAACTCACCGATTTTGCAAAAATTACTTTAACTGACACAACAGCATTACGCAACTTTATTGTAGGTTGATATACCTGTGTGTGTTTTTTCTTTCTCTCTCTCTTTCTTCTTTTCTTTTTCTTTTCTCTCTTCCTTCTTTCTTCCTCATCTCTAAGAGATTTATCATTATAGCGTAATAACTGTTTTTTGTATTTCATTCACAATTTTATGTTTGAATTAGGAATGTTCTGTAACTAAAGCCAGAACTACCTTTTTGATATAACTATGTATTTAATGCCGTTTTGTATGGATGTTCAATGGTTTATCTGTTAAAATTTTCTGTATATCTGTTGTTTATCAATAAAAAAAATAACATTACTAGATCTCAGACATTCTGGACTCTAAAATGAAACATGGACGATTGTATTATCTGGTGGAATGCGTGCATTGGGGTCCCCAAGGATGTCAGCTAATGGAGGGAAAGGATGTCCGTGCCCCTGACCTTTTGAGGAGATTCCACAGCCGCTTCCCGGGCAAATCGGCAGATCTCCCTGCCGCTCTGGGAGGAGGTTGATATATATTTGAGGGGGCAGGATGTCAGCTAGCTGCCATTTTTTACGTGCACCTGTCCTTTCCTGACTGTGGTGCTACGGCGCATGCTTGCTTGCCTGCTTTGCTAGCTTGCATAAACAGTGATAGGGAGGCTCTCCTCTCTCTCCGTCCCAATTTATTTCAAACTAGCGCTGCCAGACTATTTATTTATTTATTTATTTACTTATTTATTTACATTCGATTTATATACCGCTCTTGACCCCGAAGGGTCTCTGAGCGGTTTACATATATACTTGTTGATTCCTACCTAGGGCCACAATTTGTATGGGGGGAAGGACTGCCTACCAGCACCCAGGCGGCATGTTCTGTTATTCGGACTAGGTTATCTGAATATCCTTGAGGAGGAGGGAGGGCTTGCATTCCACCGTTGGTGTGAATATTTCTGCTCTCATGAGGCACAGACTCTCCCGTTCATTATGTAACCTCCCGCCGGGAGAATTCCCATGCACGCGCTTGGATTTCATTTGCTTAGCCATTTGCAGCATCACGCTATATATTTTTTTTTCCCGAAAGATTTTTATTTTGGATTAACATGTTCAACATTTAACAATCAACCAACAAATCCATTTCTTTTAATTCCTCCCTCCCCCCTCTTTTTTTTTTAAATAAAGGCTTTATTTACTCTCCTAAAAAGGAGAGGTATTTCGCTTGAATAGAAAATTAGGGAGGGTATATAGTGGGAGAAAGAGAAAGCTGAGTGATATATTAACTTGTAAATTAATCTGTTAGTAATGTCCAAATTATCTTATTAGGCTTCTTCTGTGTGCAGTCAAACTTCTTTCTTCAAACCAGTTAAAGGTGTTATCTATGTTAGTATATTAGTAGTGTTCATTCGATGCTCTATTAGTTGTAGTTTCCTCAAGGCGCTTTCAGAACCGCTCCTTCGCGTGCTGGCTTCTTTTCAATTCCCGATTTCATGGAGGGGCTTCTTCTGTTTCCCTCTCTCCGGCTTTTCCAGTCCTCCTCCCGGTTGCTGTTAACGCTTCCACTTCATATACTGTAAATCTTCACTCTTTCATGCTCTTTCATGCCCTTTCAAAAGATCTCTAGCTCTGAGAATGGATATTCTTTTTTTTTTATTCCAGTTTCACTTTTAAACGCTGCCATTCTCTTCGCTGGATCTTCCTCCGCAACTGTTGACTTTTAAAAGTGCTTGTAAGGCACTTTCTCGCTGTCACAGTTCAGCTTTTCTCACAGTTCCCCGCCAGAGTCACAGCCATAAACATTCCAAACATTAATCAGCCGGTTCTCATGAAAAAGCAAACGCCCAGACCGGAAGTTCCTCCCTTCTTCTCCGCTTGTCTTTTAGCCCAGCTCCAACATCTTATTATTTTTGTTTACTTTTAACAAAGTTCTTAAAACGCGCTCGAAAGAAACAGAAATTTTCTCGCTTTACTCCAAATGCATCAAAACAAGTCACCACTACTCGCACAGTCCATTCCCCCCCTTTATTCTCTCGCTAACGAAGTTAGAGGGTTTACCTCCTCGTCTTTTCCGCTGGGGGGGGGAGCGCTCTTAATTCTTTTTCTTCGCATTTAACTACTCACAGTTTAGCCGATCTTTTCTTTTTTTCATTTCATCATTTATTCGCTTTATCACTCGGTGATGTCTGGTGGCTCCGCTAAACCCCGTGCGGGGTCGCTCATGCAGCAAGGTCCATTGGGGCAGGGCATGGCAAGAGTCTCGATTTCCGACCGCTTGGCCGAGAAAGAGACTCCCCCCTAGTGTGCCCTAACGCGCCCCGGATCCGAGCCCCTCTCCTGAGGGGGTCGTTCGGGTCTCCGCTCGCACGGATTCCCTCCTCCACCGCGGGCGGGCGAGACGCCCTCGGGAGCGACCCGAGGATGTGTCCGCCATTCGCGGGAGCCAAACCAGAAGCCCCTCCCTCCCCCTTTTGATGGCTTCCCGCAATGCTTCTCCCTGCCCACAAACAGTTTCACATTCCAAGGTAACAGTTTTGCTTACAGTTCAAACATTTCTACACTTCAACCCTAATAGTTATCTAAATACAATATAGTATTTTTAACGTCCCAATTTATTTCTAAATATTCTTTGAAGTCTTTCCATTCTTCAAAGAAATCTTTATCTTCTTTATTATTCAGCTTCTTTGTTAATTTGTCAATTTCTGCCATATATAGGACTTTCTGTATCCATTCCCATTTATCTGGTATTCTCTCCTGTTTCCAACATTGTGCATAAGTCATTCTTGCCGTGGTAATTAAATCCCATAGCAATGTCTTTTTTGTTACATTTACTTCTAAAACCAAATATGGTAAAAAGAGCCTTCCTTTTTCTTACATTTCCAACATTTGTTAGACATATTTTCATTCATTTATGCTATTTTCTTTGGAGTCATATACCACCTATACATCATTTTATAACAATTTTCTTTTACATTACTACATGTTGATATCTTAATAGAATTTTTCCATAAATATTCCCAAGATGACATAGTCACCTCCTTATTTATATTTACCGCCCATTTGAGCATTTGTTCTTTTACTGACTCATCTTCTGTAAACAATTTTAACAAAACCTTGTAAAGACTTGATATCATTTTTTCCCTTTTACCTCCCACACCACTTCTATTTCATTTTTTCCTCTCTAAAACCATATCTTTTTTATCAGTTCTAAATAAATCTACAATCTGTGCATAATTCAACCAATCATATTCAAAGTCTAGCTTCTCTCTCTTTCTCATCGCAAAGTCTTTTCCTTCTATTTTCAAAATGTCTCTATATAGCAACCAATCTTCGCCTTTATGTCTCGAATATGGTGTAATTACTTCCGCAGGAATGATCCATAATGGTCTTGCTTCATAGAAAAATCTTCTATATCTCAGCCAAGTCCCATATAGTGATCTTCTTATGAAGTGGTGATTAAAAAATTTGTCCGCTTTTGTCTTTTTGTACCAGAGATAGGCATGCCAGCCAAATCTACAATCATGTCCTTCCAACGCCAACAACTTCTTATTGTCCAGATTTATCCACTGCTCTATCCAAGTGAAGCAAATTGCATCATAGTAAAGTCTGAAATTCGGTAACTGAAATCCTCCTCTTTCTTTAGCGTCACAAAGAATTTTCATTTTAATCCTTGGTTTTCTTCCTGCCCAAACGAACTTTGAAATCTCTTTTTGCCATTGATTTAACACTTTAATTTCCTTCAATATCGGAATGGTTTGAAATAAAAACATTAAACGAGGTAAAACATTCATCTTTACCACTGATATTCTTCCCAACAGTGACAAATTCATAGTATCCCATTTTTTCAAATCTTGTTGAATTTTTATCCAAAGTTTCTCATAATTGTTCTTATAGAGATCTATGTTCTTCATTGTCAGTTCAATTCCCAAATATTTCACCTTCTTAACTACTTCGCATTGTAGTTGTTCTTGCAAATCAAATTGTTGGTGTTTTGTCATATTCTTACATAACAATTTTGTCTTAGTCTTATTCACATAAAATCCTGCCAAATCTCCAAAATCTGCTATTCGTTGAAACACAAGCGGTAAATTGTCTCTTGGATTTTCTGTTATAAACATCACATCGTCTGCAAACGCTCTATATTTATACGAGTAACCTTTAATATTCATGCCCTTTATATCATTGTCTTCTCTTATCTTTCCCAACAATACTTCCAAAACCCATATAAAAAGTAATGAATAATGGACAACCCTGCCTAGATCCCTTTTGTACTTTGAAATATGCAGTAAGGTCTTTGTTTACGTTCAGAGCCGCTCTTTGATCTGAATATATTGCCTTAATAATATTTACAAAGGGTTGACCTATGTCCATTTTCTCCAACATTTGAAACATAAAGTCCCAATTTAAATTATCAAAGGCTTTTCCCGCATCTACAAATAAAAAGGCAACTTCTTTTTCCGGGTGTTTGTCGTAATATTCTACGGCATCGATCACCATTCTTAAATTGTCTCTGATTTGTCTATTTGGCAAAAAACCAGCTTGTTCTTCTGAAATTACATCTTTTAAATATTTCTTTACTCTCTCAGAAATTATTTTATAGTCATTGTTCAGGAGTGAAATCGGTCTATAATTTTTCACATTTGTTAAGTCTTGACCTTCTTTTGGAATTAGTGATATATTGGCTTCTTTCCATGTTTCTGGTATTGTTTTAGTTTCTCTTATCTCATTCGATAGAAGACCAAAAATTGGGGCCAACTCCTCTTTTAATTTCTTATAGAACTTTGCTGTAAATCCGTCTGGTCCCGGAGCTTTCCCCAACTTTATGTCATCTATTGCTTTAATTATTTCTTCTTTCTGAATCATTCCATTCAACAATTCAACAATTCTTTACTTTTTTCCATGATCTTTGGCAACTGTACTTCTTGTAAATATTTTTTGATTTTTCCCAGATCTACATTCTTCTTTTGAAACAATTTTGCATAGTACTTATAAAATACTCTCTTAAGTCCCTGAAGGTCTAATATTTCCTTGTTATCATCTATTATTTCTTTTAATAAGTCTTCTTTCCTTACGGTTTTTCAATTGCCATGCCAAGAGCTTTCCAGGTTTATTTGCTCCTTCAAAGGATTTCTGTTGCAACTTCTTTAAATTCCAATACATTTCCTGATTTAAACTCTCATTTAGTTGTTCACGCAAAATTTGTAATTCTTTAATTATCTTCTTTTTTCCTGGCTATTTAATTAACTTTCTGCTGGATCTTGTCTAGTACTTCCTTCTGCTTGCTCATCTTTTGCAGCATCACGCTATATGAAGGGATGCATCCACCCCATTGTCATTCCTAACAATATCCCTGTAGACCATGGTAACAGACCTGTAATCTAATAAAGCATAACGTTTCCCTGGAATTGTGTGTGGAGATTTACTTGCTGTTGATCCTGACAGGTGGGGAGCTGTCTCTCTCCCCTCCCCACCTGTACTTGGCCCAATCATAACATGATCACTGTTAGTTAACACTTTCTTTATTCAGAAAAGAAACTTGCAACTTCTGATAACAGTTCAGAGTATTCGTTGTTTTAAAAGTGTGTGATCTGGCTCTCAGAGTAATTATGGGCCAAAGCAGAGATGATATGGGAAATCTATAATCACATAGCTGACATTTTTAAAGGACAAAGTACTCCACAGATCAGATAGGGGTGGTGATAACAGTGGAAGTTGAATGAATTCTTTCCCCCATGATGTTTCCCTCATTAAAATTACCCCCACCAATTTAAGTGCTCTCATAGGTGCTTTTAGATAAAACTTAACTATGTCAGACAAACAAGTCATGGATCTTCCACATCCCTTCTGGCTTGGCCCTAACTCTTCAGTGATTTATAACTTTCTACCACAACCAGCCTTGCAAATTTAAGACAAGGAAAATGCTTTACTCATGGTGTGTTTGGGGTATGTGTGTCTGAGACAGCCTGTCTTCAAAGATCACGGCAACCACATGTCAAGATTGCTTTCCAGCAAACAATGCTTACACCTCTTCTGAGCAACTCAAGAGGGAGCTTACATGACCACTCCATCAGGTGAACAGTGAAAAGACACATAGACATTGACTCTCCTTGCACCTGGAGGAGGTCAAAGTTTGGCCAGGTCGGTTTATTGAAACCACATAATAATAATCTCAGAGTTTCTTGCAGTTTTCCTCTTAGGCAGACAGAAAGGAATGAGGGAAATACCATTTAGAATTCCATTCCTGATCCTCAGCACCAATGCTCTGATTGTTATCAAGAACTGGAAATTAATTTTGTCTGCACTTGTTAATCAAATTAAAAATATTCTTCCTTGTCTTCCTTTCTCAGATGGTTAATAGCCCTTTGCCCTCGTGCTTTCTCATCTTTGGCATCTTTACCACCACCATTCCTGCAAGATCTAATGTCTTAGCAATAATAACCTCCCTGTCTTCTTTCAAAGGCAAGTGAGAAGACTTTAATTAGTATATGACATGCTTGTGTTTGTTGGATAAGCATGTGTGCGAAGCTGCCTGTCTGGGTTTCTTTGAAGAATTTTAGGGAGGGAAAAGTAAATCAAAGAGCTAAAGGCTTCTCTTTACAGGCAGAAAAGTGGGCATCCTACCCTCTGAAGGAAAGCATCAAGCTTCCTATCAGCTACTGGTGGACTCTGGGGAATGGTGAACTGACCTGAGATCATAAATCCCAAGTCTCTAATTTATTCAGATTTTTTTTTTAAAAAAAACATCTGAACTAAATTTCCTGGGTTCCTGTAATACATTAAGAAGCTGTACTTTGATGTGTCTCCTACAAACCTTCCTAATCACCACACCCTCTTCCTCTCCGCTCCTGGCCCCAGGACTTCTCCACACAGATGTTATGTTGCATGCCTTCTCAGTCACATGAAGTTGCTGGAGAAATGAATCCAAAAGAAACAGTCAATGAAAACAGGAACAGCTGTAACAATTTTACACAGCATGGTTCTGATTTCCTTGAATTTTAGGGTCTTCCCCTACACACATACACACACTCTCTCGTGCAGACTTTCTTCTCTCTCCTACCATTTTTAGAGAACACAATTTTCAGATGCTAAATGGAGGTGCTAGTTGATTTTCATATTGCTGATTACCCTCCAACTTCAGAAGCTGATTCCAGTTTATCATAGGTGGTGGCAGCGTTCCAAAACAATTTTTAAAATTGGAAATAGTTGATTCTACAGTCAGGGAAGGTTACTTTGATGCCCATTTACAGGTGCAGAATTCTATATTTGGATAGAAGGGGCTTTGGTTTTGAATCTGTTAATCCCTTTCTCCCTGAAATCATGTCATGGATTAGTGTACTTTTCATTGTTTTTGAATAAGCAATACCAAAACCATTTCTCATTTAAATAAAAAATGTTGTGCAGATTGTTAATAACAGTGTTGAAGTTCACCAGACAAAAGAGTTCTGTAATTGCACATTGGGAGAGAATGAATTCAATACAGTTAACTTTAGGATGGCTCACACGTGCATGTTCTTCATTCTATTTCGCACCAGCTAATGACATGTCGTTAAAAAATTTAACTAATTCTATGGAAAAACATTGAGTTTAAGGTGATAGCTGATATCTATCTGGAGTGTTTTATGAGTGATGCAATTCACCTCTGAGAGCCCTTCATGTTTTAGAAACATAGCAGCTGCTGAATTGATCGATGGCCTCTCAGCAATCCCATGCTCATATGTGAACGATCCGCACGGTGGTTCCTCCATCAGCAGCATTCACCCTTCTGGGAGCTGTGGTCCTGGCATGGAAGGAGACAAGGTTCAGGCTCCTCCCACATAACTAAGAGCTTCTGATGCAAGAAATACAGGCTGCTGAAAGTAATACTGAGTGATCAAATGAGATTTGCATATTTGAACTGATAATTTGTTGGCATGACTGGCAATTTATTCTTCATTTTTCACATTTATACACTGCCCTTCAACATTTTGCTCCCAAAGAGGATTGTGTATTATATAAAACAGGGACATGCTCATCATTGTTCGTTTCTCTCCCTTTTCCCACCAGCCATTACCACTTTATCTTTTTTTTCTAGGCCCCTCCATCAGCACTTTCTGTTTCTTCTCCCTGCCATACCATGGCAATACAAAAAGCCATCTGTGACCTCACAAGGCTTCCTGAGACCTCAGTCAGCATTCTCTGGTTTGAGGAGTCTTATACACACACACCCTTTAATGTTTTGGGATTTTCTTGCAAATTTTGGGATTTTTTTGCAAACAAAGGGTTGCAAAAACATCTCCCCTCTCTGCGGGTGGGTCTGTGGTGCAGGCTTTTTGATCCACACAGTGGGGGCAGGTCCCAAATTAGATATATGACATCTCATACAAGAACATAAGGAGACAGTCACAGTTAGACGTTTCCGAAATCCCCAAGTTGTTCTGGCTGTTTTTGAGCAGAAGATGCTTTGTTCTTTCTCCTTTCGGTGTGATGACTGGCCCATGATGGAGTTCACAAGGGAGGGGACAGGTGACATTACAGGCAGGCTGATGGAAGGAGCTTTGACCACTGAAGCATTTTGATGTCTTTTTTGAGCTTGGAAATGCCATGTGGGTAACAATTCATATCACTCTAGAGCAGGGGCTCCATTTTGCAAAAAAAAAAAAATTAAATGGCTACCTCATCTCTCCTTATATATAATTGAATAGTGGGTGCCAAAGTTCTAAAATGCACTCCTTTAGTGTATGGACGCTTGAACTGTCAGTCAGAAGATGCTGGCTGGGTTGACTGGCTGCTTTGTGCAGTCCCGCCCAGTGTTTCAAGGTCTTTTGCATATGGAAGCTGATTGGACTTCACTGCATTCCACACCTCAAACTCACCCCCCTCCCCGCAAGGCAGTTGGAATGTCAGTTGCATATGGAACCTTCAAGGTCTTTTGCATATGGAAGCTGATTGGACTTCACTGCATTCCACACCTCAAACTCACCCCCCTCCCCGCAAGGCAGTTGGAATGTCAGTTGCATATGGAACCTTCAAGGTCTTTTGCATATGGAAGCTGATTGGACTTCACTGCATTCCACACCTCAAACTCACCCCCCTCCCCGCAAGGCAGTTGGAATGTCAGTTGCATATGGAACCTTCAAGGTCTTTTGCATATGGAAGCTGATTGGACTTCACTGCATTCCACACCTCAAACTCACCCCCCTCCCCGCAAGGCAGTTGGAATGTCAGTTGCATATGGAACCTTCAAGGTCTTTTGCATATGGAAGCTGATTGGACTTCACTGCATTCCACACCTCAAACTCACCCCCCTCCCCGCAAGGCAGTTGGAATGTCAGTTGCATATGGAACCTTCAAGGTCTTTTGCATATGGAAGCTGATTGGACTTCACTGCATTCCACACCTCAAACTCACCCCCCTCCCCGCAAGGCAGTTGGAATGTCAGTTGCATATGGAACCTTCAAGGTCTTTTGCATATGGAAGCTGATTGGACTTCACTGCATTCCACACCTCAAACTCACCCCCCTCCCCGCAAGGCAGTTGGAATGTCAGTTGCATATGGAACCTTCAAGGTCTTTTGCATATGGAAGCTGATTGGACTTCACTGCATTCCACACCTCAAACTCACCCCCCTCCCCGCAAGGCAGTTGGAATGTCAGTTGCATATGGAACCTTCAAGGTCTTTTGCATATGGAAGCTGATTGGACTTCACTGCATTCCACACCTCAAACTCACCCCCCTCCCCGCAAGGCAGTTGGAATGTCAGTTGCATATGGAACCTTCAAGGTCTTTTGCATATGGAAGCTGATTGGACTTCACTGCATTCCACACCTCAAACTCACCCCCCTCCCCGCAAGGCAGTTGGAATGTCAGTTGCATATGGAACCTTCAAGGTCTTTTGCATATGGAAGCTGATTGGACTTCACTGCATTCCACACCTCAAACTCACCCCCCTCCCCGCAAGGCAGTTGGAATGTCAGTTGCATATGGAACCTTCAAGGTCTTTTGCATATGGAAGCTGATTGGACTTGTAAAATAAATACATGTAAAAAGTACCCTACAGTGTTTCCACTTCAAGAAAGAAAGAGTTGTGGAGTGATTACAACAGATGTTGGCTTTTTCAAGATAGAAATGTAAGCTTTTAACATCGACTTTGTGTTTTGTCAGCTCATACTCAGCATATGGAGAGCACATAGAAACTTGTGACATAGTTGTGTCACAGCGACTGTATTTCATAAACCTGAACAAGAGGCCAAGCCACAGCTGGCATTAAACTTCTGGCCTCACATCCCATAATGGAAATCTTGCGAATAAATGCAGCAACTTTTTTTTTGGGGGGGGGGGTTCTCAGTTATTTAGAGAAACTCCATATAGTCACTTCCTTTGATTTACTAAGGTAGCTGTCCGAGTTCAGGCAGATAACCAATTGAGAGACAAAGCACATAGTCAAAACACAGCCCGGGGGTCAAAGCACAGTTATCCAGTATTCCAAGAGTCAAAACCAATAGGGCAAATCCAAAAGATACAAGCCAGGTCACAGTCCAGGAGGTCAAACACACAGAGGTCCAAAACAAGGCAAAGAATGATGGCAGGAACACCTGTGGCTTGTACAGTTTATAAGATCCAGATTCATGTCAGATGCAGAGTCTTTTTCAGATTATTCCTTCACTCTTATTTTGACCTACGTGCTACAACAGTAAGACAGGACATTAATTAGTACAGCCATCTTTGGGACCAAATAAAATATTTCACTGCAAGTTCCTCTGTTACCAAAAATAACAGCAGCATATTTAAGTTCCTCTCCTCTTCATCCATTATATCTAGCCAAGCTTAAAGGTAAAGGTAAAGGTTCCCTTGCTCAAAAGCCAGTCGAGTCCGAATCTAGGGTTGCAATGCTCATCTCCATTTCAAAGCCGGAGAGCCAGCGCTGTCTGAAGACGTTTCCATGGTCATGTGGCTGGCATGACAAAACACCAAGGCGCACAGAAGCCAAGCTTACCAGTGTCCTAATAACCAGGGGTCTTTTCGTAGAAAAAGAGCTGCAGGAGCTCATTTGCATATAGTATGTTAATGAGCTACTAGGCTATTAGCATAATAGCTCATTACCATATGCAATACCCCCTGACATCACCGGAAGTGATGTCAGAAGGGGAAGCAAAAGGGGGGAGGCATCTTCAAAAGCCTCCGCTTCCCTAGCCGGGGGGGGGGGAACCGAAGAAAGAAGGTGTTTAAAGTTTAGAGTTGGGCCGCAGAAGGAGGAAAGAAGGAAGGAAAGAGAGAGAGAGTACAGAGAAGGAACGAAGGAATGAAAGAAAGAGTGAAATAAAGAGAAGGAAAGAAGGAAGGAAAGAGGAAAAGAAAGAGAAGGAAACAAGGAGGGAAAGAAAGAGCAAGAAGGGAAGAAGGAGGGAAAGGGAAAGGAGAGAATGAAAGGAAGGAGGGAAAGAAAGAAAGAAAGAGCGAGAAGGGAAGGAGAGAAATAGGTAGAGAGAGAGAAGGAAAGAAGAAGGAAAAGAGAGGAAGGGAGGAAGAGAAGGGAAAGAAAAGGAATGGGAAGTAAAGGAGGGAAAGAAAGAGGGCAAAGAGATGGGGGGAGGGGGAGGCTCTCCCACCCACCCCACTCCCCCAATCAAGCCTCCGCTACCCCCTGCGGATTGGCCTCCTCCAGGCCGCAGCGCTTCGGCGCTGACCCAGGGAGGTGGCGAGGGGCTCTCCTTGCCTCCTCTGGGCAGCAGCGCTCCAGTGCGGGCCCCAAGAAGGCAGCGATGGGCATCCCCGGGGCCGCAGCACTTCAGCGCGGGCCCCAGAAGGCCGGCAGCAGGCCGTAGCGGGGGGAGCTGGGGGCGGGGCTTGTTGCCACTGCCATTTTGCCAGCTCCTGGGCTCCCAGAGCGGCGCTCCAGCACGCTCTGGCCCCAAAAGACCCCTGCTAATAACACTGTGTCCTAATAACACTGTGTCCCTTGTAGTTGCTCCAGTGCTGGTAAGAGAACACAGAACATCATGGTCATGATAAGGAAGGGGTAGAATTAAGCATAGTGTTTTCCTTGTCAGTTAGACTGATTTTACAATCTGACTAGATTTAATTCCGTTATTAAAATACTTGATTGAGGTTAAGTTATCTGACTCCAACTGTTCATACAGAAATGTCATAATTCCTGAGTTTTAAAAGTCACTCCATAATGAGTCTGACAAACATGCTGGGTACACAAAGCACTCCTTGGGTGTATGATACACTGGTGAAATAGGCTCAGAAACATATTATTCTCTTGTAAACCAAATTGCCAGGGGTTGTGCTAATCTCTGGATAGCAGACTTGGGTACAGAGAACATCTCTGTTCCTAGTCTGAAATCTCATCAACCCAGAAGAGCAGTGATGGTTGACTGGGAGGGCAAGCTTCAGTAGCAAACTGTGATGTGACAATAACTATTGCACAGGTCTTACCAATTGCCTTCAACCAGTCTTAGCTATATTTACTGCTCAGTTATTTATGCTTCTTGACTCTAATGGGCCCTTCCTGGCAACAACCTCCTCACCCTCTACCTATAGGTCAGACCAGAACCACTGGGTTGAAATTAAATCAGAAGAATTTTCAGCTAAACATTAGGAAGAACTTCCTGACAGTTAGAGTGGTTCCTCAGTGGAACAGGCTTCCTAAGGAGGTGGTGAGCTCTTCTTCTTTGGAGATTTTCAAACAGAGGCTAGATGACCATCTGACAGCAATGCTGACTTTGTGAACTCAGGTAGATCATGAGGGAGGGCAGGAAGGGTTGCCTCAGTGCTTAGTTCTTGTGGCCCTTTCTTACACGTTGAGGGAAATGCTGATCACCACCTTGGGGTCAGGAAGCAACTTTTCTCCAGGCCAGTATGGCCCGGGATCCTGGAGGTTTTTTGTCATCTTCTGGGCATGGAACAGCGGTCACTGGGGATGTGGAGGGGAAGGTATTTGTGAATTTCCTCCACTGTGCAGAGGGTTGGACTAGATGACCCTGGAGGTCCCTTCCAACTCTATGATTCTGTGCTTGGTGACTTCTGTCTCAGTGTATCTGAAGAAGTATGCGTGCACACAAAAGCTTATACTCAGAATAAAACTTTGTTGGTCTGAATAGTGCCACTGAATTCGAACTTTGTTTCTGTTGCTGACTCCTGTACTCTGTTTGTCCTGGGGAGGAAAGGTTGCTGTGTTGCTGCTTTGTGTACAAAAATGCTTCTCAGGAGAAGGAGGCTTCAGTTCCACAATCAAAGGGAACGAACACCCTAAAGGAGAGTGACCCTGTGACTTCATGAGACTGAACAAATTCTTCCAGGAGGAGCTAATTCTCTAGAGCACCTCTAAGGAAACGGAGCAGCTAGAGGCAGGCTGTGAGGCCAGGGCATAGGCAGTAGCACAAGGATCCAAACAGGATGGTGAATTTAAAGGTGCCACCTTTCCATGCCAGAGTTTATCAAGGTACCAAATGCACAGGGTCTCCGAGCTATCTCTGGAACCATAACAGTGCTGTAAGATCCCAGCCACATCCTGAAAAAACATCAACTGCCTTACTCAAAGTTTCCACTCATTTTCTGTGCCAGATTCCTTAGGGGGGGGGGTGTAGTCAGCTGGGATTTTACACATTTTTCAGCTGGCTAAAAGTTATCTTAAGTGTTTCTCACAAATAGTACAAGATTTCCTTGCTTCACAGCAAAAAGAGTATGAAAGATCTCACAGTGATAATACTACTTCCCCTCTACTGAACAAAGAGCAAGGTTTTTAATACCCTGCTTTTCTCTATCTCAAGGAGTCTCAAAGCAGCTTACAATCACCTCCCTTTCCTCTTCCCACAAGGGGCACCTTGGGAGGCAGGTGGGGCTGAGAGAGTTCTGAGAGAACTGTGGCTGACCCAAGGGCACCCAGCAGGCTTCAGGTGTGGGAGGAGGAGTGGGGAATCAAACCTGGTTCTCCAGATTAGAGTCCACTGCTCTTAACAACTACACCATGCTGGCTCTCATGCTGGATAGAAGATGTGAGAGTATTTAGAGGCACTATGGTGTTCTGCAACTTATGAATTTGTATTGTCACCCATTTGCAAAGTTACAGAAGAAAATGGCTCAGTCTTGGTTTGAGGTTTTCCTAATCACAAGGCATGTTCCTAATCACAAGGGCATGTTCTGATTCTTTATAAGCATGGCCCTATTTGTATGAGCTGTTTCTTATTGAAGTTATCCTGGCTTCAGGACAGCCAGTGGCAAAGCTCAGTTTGTTCCTCTTGGCAGGGCTCATGTAGGGTTTAGTCTTAGGGTTGCCAGGTGCCCCCTGGGGATGGGGGGGGGGTAGGGTTGCCAAATCCAGGCTGGGGAACTCCTCAAGATTTGGGGATGGAGACACAGGGACCTCAGTGAAATACAATGCCCTCCAAATTATCCATTTTCTCCAGGGGAACTGATCTCTAGTCTGGAGATGAGGTGTAATTCCAGGGGATGCCCTGGTCCCACCTGAAGGCCGGCATCCCTAGTTTAGGACAAACTCGTCCCACCTCCACAGGACTTCTTATCCTAAACAATGGCTGATCACTTATGCAGCAGGCCCTGGAGAGTCCACCAATCAGGGTGATTGACGGCAGTTTTGAGGCTACATGGGGGACCAGGGAGCTCTTTCTGATTTTCACAACCCAAGAAACAGCTATTGGCATGCCAGCCCTAGAGGCTGTAGGAGACATAGGACGAGAAAGAGACAGGCCCAGGATTTGATTTCATAGCGGTGTGTAATTCCTGCAGAAGAAGACACATACAAATTCTTGCAATAGCTGGCATGCAAGCAGAGCTACACAGGCTGGGTAGATAAAGACAGAGGATATCCATGATCCCCCCCCCCAGTAGGTAACTTACCTGCTTTGTAGACTGAAGAGATAGAAGCACCCAGGCTCTGCCTCCTTGAAACACAGTACAGGTTTGCATACAGGGGGTAAAAGAGGCAGAGGCCAAGGATTACCTCCCAAACAGCAAAAAAAAGCCTACAAAACAAAATGAGAGATCAGTAATGAGGATGCATTTTTTTGCGTGTGAGAGAATCACAGATAATGGACCTGGGATTCTCTTAATATCTTTAATTTTGCATAAACAGCCAGCTACAAATAGTCACAGAACACACTGAGGTTTGCCAGCCATGAGGTGGGGCCTGGAAACCACTCAGAATTATAACAGATCTCCAGAATACAGAGATTAGTTCCCTTGGGGGGGGGGAATGCTGCTTTGGAGAGTGGACCATATGGCATTATATTCTGATAAGGCCCTCCCCCTCCCTCAAACCCCACCCTTTCCAGTTTCCACCCCCAAATCTCCAGCAATTTCCTAACCGAGAATTAGCAAATACACCCAGAAATGTATTAACCTTGAGACAGAGGGAGGGCTTGCGTTCCACTGTTGGTGTGAATATTTCGGCTCTCATGGGGCACTGAGCCTCTCCCGCTTATTATGTAGCCTCCCGCTGGGAGAATTCCCCTGCGCACACTTGGATTTCATTTGCTTAGCCGTTTGCCTCATCCTGCTATATGTAGGGATGCTGCCGCCCCATTGTTATTCCTAACAATATATCTGTGGACATGGTAACAGACCTGTAGTCTAATAAAGCATAACGCTTCCCTGGAAACATGTGTGGAGATTTACTTGCTGTTGAACCTGACAGAATTGTTAGGAATCACTTTTATTCCAACGGACTGATTCTCTCCCAAACAAGATGAGCAGGCCTGGTGGGACAGGGGTGCCTACCCCCACAACCACTTCGGTGGTTACCCCAACAACCACGTTGGTGCCTACTCCGACTACCACGGTGGTGCCTGTGATGGTCCCGACAACGGTGCCCACCACGGCCCCAACCACGACAGCACTGGCGGCCCCCACTCCACCAACTTCAGGAATGGGGGCGCCTGTGATGACGGCGAGCCCAGGAGGGCTGGCGTCAACGGATGGAGGGGCACACCTAGGTCGGCGGTCTCGTTCATCCCTGTGCATTTGGGAAAGGGAGTGACTTACCGCCACAAGGATAGGGACTGGGGCCAGCATTTGGGAGACTCCACGCAAACTACCTGGTCGATGCCAGGGAGTCGGAGTCGGGACAGTATTTTAGACCCTTGGTCGAGCTCAGGGAGCTTTGAAATGACCCCGGGTAGACCCATCCCATTCCCACTGAGATCGTCGGTCAGTCTGGGACAAGACGTGGATGGGAGACTAGATATCTTGGAGCTGGACTGCCGCACTATAATGCGAGACATGGGACAATTGCTCCAGAACCTTCTGGGGATAGTGGCCCAGGCAGTTAATCAGATGTAGAATGCAGCACTTCTCCTTGTTAAATTGCATCTTGTTCACATCTGCCCACTTTTCCAGGGTGTTCAGATCACGTTGAATTTTATCTTCTGGAGTGATTGCTGAAATGGCTTGCATCCATTTCAGCCTGTTAGGCTGAAATAGATGCAAGCCATTTCAGTGATCCCTTTTGCTCTCCCCCCCCCTTTGAAGGGGGGAGCGAAAGGGATTGCTGAAATGGCAATGCTTCCCTAACACACATTCATGAAAGCTGCCATGGCATGACTCACCAGTGAGCTCAGAAGGCATTTAAAGGTATTTGTTTGGAGGCATCTGCTTGAGACTTTGGTCTTGCACACCAAGCACTGAAACTGTCATCATATTTATTGTCCCCTGTAGACTTTAGTTACTTATCCATATATTTGGAGATTGTTTTAATTAAAAAAACCTTTTGAATTTCATGCAAGAAAATATAAAAAATAAAAATATGGACTTATTGTGCTTCTGCTAGTGCAGGGCACTATGGTTCTCTCTCCTGGTGACTGGAAATCTGATTGCACCTGATCTCCTTACAGTTTCTGATATTACCGGGCATTGCCTTCTCACTTTTCCCAGCTGGACTTCTGAGACATGAGGACTAGAAACTTGTTAAGAATTAATGAATGTATCTGGGTTTCTCAAGATTCTGAGTTCCGTATCCAGTACCACATTCCAATAAGCGGGGGGGGGGGCAGAGAATGATATCGAAAGATCTCATCCAATGGATAAGAATCCACTGGAAAGGCCCATGTAAGCTACTCACAGCTTTCTAATTACAAAATGATTACAAAAATTAAAAAGGCCCTGCTATCCCAGAGCTTCAACTGAATTACTGAACAACAAGCCCAATGCAAGAGAATGTGGTTCAGGATGATTTCACAAGAAGCAATCAGTTCTGACACTTCCGGTTTATGGCAACACGCTGGCGGACGCATCTCCCGGACCTCCCGGGGATGTGATCTGCACACCAGCGGATGGGGGGATGGGTCACACCCCCCTCAGAGCCTTGGCAAAAGGCTCCTAGCCATGGGGCTTTTGAGGGGTGACCTCTTCACCAGCGCAATGAGGCATTCCTCCACCATGACGGTCCTGCCACGGAGTGTCTGTATGGAACTAGAGCCGCTGACTGGGACAAGCGTCGGAGATCGAGTGGTTAAAATGTGTTCCAAGCGAGGTCGTTTGACCAACAATGAACAGTGAGTCGGGTTAAAGCGAAGATGAGAGTTTAAAAAGAAAGCTCCCCCGGGAACGGCGAGAAAAGCAAGCGGGGGAGGGGCTCCTCCCATACACATGAATTAAGAAATGGGGGGAGCAGAAGTGTTGAAATCTGTTTTGAGAGACTTACCAGAGTGTGGGTAGGCATATGGGCAAATTTCAGAGACTTTAGCAAACTGTTATAAAAGTAAACAATCCATAAAGATGGCAGGGAAGAAGACAGAGAAAGACAAACTAGCAAAAGTGAAACTAGCGGGGAGCATGAGCCCTCGACCGGAAGAGGTCACTGAGATCTCTAAAATGTTGGCAGACTCCTTGTGCCCTCTGCTGGACCAGATGACCAACATGAACCAACAGCTGACAACTTTAAATCAGAACCTTGCAACTCAGCAGCTCCAATTGACTGAAACTGCAAAAACGATGGAGCAAAGAGCTGAGAAGGTGAAGGAAATAGATGCTAACACCAAAAAAGTTAATAAAAAGGTGCAAAAGCTGGGGGAAAAAGCAAGCTTCGGAAGAATCTCAACTTTTACAGCTGCACATGAAGAAAGCAAATTTGATCCTCCGGTTCCAAGGAGTCCCAGATTTAAAAGATGAGAATCTAAAGCAACTCTTGAGTGAAGCATTAGCCCCAGTTACAGATTTGAAAGCGTACTACATTGCAAGAAAAATGGATGTGGTCTATAGGACCTATTCTGTATACATCAAGAAAAATAATCTGCCTGGGAAGATGATAGTGGTTAGATTCTCGAAGAGACATGTGAGGGATTTAATCCTGAAAGGAACTACTGGAGTACCCTTGAAAATGGGGGACAATGCCATCAGGATCCTAAAAGACATCCTATTTGAAATAAGACAAAAGAGGTATAAAGATTTAATCCTTTTTCTTCAAACAAACAGCATTGCCTATAGATGGTTAATTCCAGAAGTCATCATTTTCAAACTACACAATAAAAAAGAAAAGATTGACTCTGTCTCCAAAGCACGCGAGTTCCTGAGATTGCAACTGGGAGAGACAGTTGAGGTCGCTAAGGAAGAAGATGGCAGCAAATCCAGTGGCAAATTGGACTCGGTGTCTTCTGACGAGGATTCTGCTTCCGAAAAGGGGGTGGCGGCCCCCAAACGTGCATACCAATTGAGGATTAGAAAAGATAAAACAAAATGAAGGCTGAAGAACTCTGAATTGTGCCTTAAAAGTTTTCTTTATTATTGATGATTCTCTTGAGGTTCTCTTTAAACAGTTAAATTAATGGACAAAAAGATAAATAATTTAGCATAACCGACTATGTTCAATGTGATATTAGCAATTTTAGACTAACATTAACATAACCTATTGTTACGATATATTCTTGGGGTTTTAGTTATTAGTGGTTTTATTTCCTTTCTCCCTAGATGTAGCTACCCTTCCCTATTTTTTCATTGTAGTTTGTAGTCTATTAAAAAAAATGCAATAAAAAATCCCCTCCGAGGAGGCTAAAAAAAGAAAAGAAAGAAAAGAAGCAATCAGTTCTGAAGATAAGAGGTCAGATCCATTTTGACACCCATATTAACACACCAAGCAGGTCCCTCTCAAACCAAACGCCCACTCTGGTAGAAGTCTCCCTAGGCAGCAAGAGTTCCCCACCCCCACTCCCTTTGAGAACACAGACAACCAGATGGGGAAACTTTGCTGCAGTAAATAAGTTAAATGAATGTAACAGTGAAGTGCTGAGTCCAGCCGTTTTCCCCCAAGAGAAAAAGATCAGCTCTGTGGCTTTATTGGTGCCTGTAATTAACACCTGGCTCAAACATGTTCATTGG